>NW_028227258.1:111262798-111432798 GCF_978045245.1 Mus caroli
CAGTGTTCCTTTGTATTTCTTTAAGTGTGTTATTAAAGTACTTCTTGAAGTCCTCTACCATCATCATGAGATATGCTTTTAGATCCGTGTCTAGCTTTTCCGGTTTGTTGGGGTGCCCTGGACTGGGCGAAGTGGGAGTGCTGGGGTCTGATGATGGTGAGTGGTCTTGGTTTCTGTTAGTAAGATTATTATGTTTACCTTTCGCCATCTGGTAATCTCTGGGGTTAGTTGTTGTCGTTGTCACTGTTTAAAGATTGGAGTAGAAGCTGTGTTCCAGTCACCAGAAGTCTTAAGATCCTGTGGCGGGTGTTGTGGGTAGCTGGCGAGTTTCAGCCGACCCTGCGCCCTAGCTACCCCGGTGCTTTTCTGACCGGAAGAGGCTTGTGGCCGTACTCAGACCGGATTTCTGCCTCCCCAACCAAAGCAGTCTCAGGTCCTGCGTGATTGGACTGGAGCAGAAGCTGTGTTCCACTCACCAGCAGTCTCAAAATCCTGTGGCAGGGGTCGTGGGTAGCTGGCGGGTGTCAGCCGACCCTGCGCCCTAGCTACCCTGTGCTTTTCTGCCAAAGCACAGCTCTTATCAGTGGCTGCTCACACTAGTTGGTACAGTTAGCTGAGTGTCCACACAGCCCGGTACTGCTGGACACTCTGTATCCGTTCTCATCAGCCTTCACGAAGACTCCATGACATAGATGGGCTTTTCCTATTTTACAGGAAAGGGAACAGAAGCTAAGAGTGTGTGATCTTGCCGACTTGCTTGGATCTAGAATAAATCAAGAGACACACGTCTGGGCAGGTTTGTGAGGGCTTATTTGAGGAGGATTAATTGAAAAGACCTGCTCTCAGAGTGGGTGTAACTTTCCAGTGCTTACCAAGGAAAGGGTAGCTTCTCCTTCCTGTCTTTGTGTCTCTTCCTTTGTGTCTCGATGGTGAGCATGCCACCTCTGCTGCTGATACTTTCTGTGGTGAGCATGTCCGTCTCTGTTGCTATCTTTGCTGGAGCCATCTTCCACTGACCTCACACTCGTGTCTTTGGGTTCCAATGTGGACTGAAGATTAGAGGCTCCAGGAACTTTCCAGGCTTTTGGTGCCATACTGGGACTGCTGAGGGTTCATCTGTGTGTACTGAGCAGCTACCGGGTTCTCAGACCCCTCCTTTGCGCAGGAGGACATTGTTGAATGACCCAGTCTCTGTTGATTGAGACATTCTAGTAAGTGAACTTTTGTTAGTTCTGGTCCATTAGGCAACTCCAATACAGAGGGGTCAGCTCACCAGCTTCACAGAAGTGGGGGCGGGGCAGAGCCAGGGGTCTCATCCAGGTCTGTGAGGTCCTAAAGTCAAGCTTACGTTTTCCACGCTGGCAGTGCAGACTTCACCACGCTCATTGCTCACAGCAGTGTCTTGCGCAGGGACCTTCATTTGTGAGCCTCCATCTGTGGCTGGTTTAGATCCACCAATGAAATTCAAGGAGTTCTGATGGGGGTGGGAACATCCTGGGGATACAGTTGGAATCAAAATGTCTGCTTGGCAGGTTTGATAGAATCCCAGCATTTGGGGGTTGGAGATAGAAGAATCCATGAAGGCTAGCCTGAAGTCCATAGTGAGACCCTGTTGAAACACACACATGTACACACACACACACGCGGGGGCGGGGGGAGTAGAGAGAAAGTGAGCTTGTTCCATGAGTTATTTTAAAAGCCTTGATGTACTAGAATTCTGGGGGAGTCTAGTCAGGAGCTTCCAAGGCTCTTTGGACGGAGTCTTGAAGATTACACTTGAATTGTGGATTGGAGAAAAAAGGCACAAATAACACATACATATGTGTACATGCATACACATATACATACTACATGTGTATATATGTACAATGCTCAAATCTATAAAGTTTCATGAAAGGATTCTCAACTCTGACACTGTTTGAATCAGGCTTTGAAGCCCTCACACTGGCTGCAGCGTGACTGGGAATAAGCCCAACTGTAAGAACAGGAAGGGGCAGCTTGGGTGGCAGAGTGTCCATCAAGACGTGCAGTTACATGCTAGGACTCCTAAGAGCCCCCGTGGGACATCAAGGCCCGACCACACAGCATGGTTGTGGGCCAGGCCCTGGAGTATGCCAAACTGAGCTGGGTAGGAGGCCACAGAGCTGCGTAATTGGATCTGTAAATGGTCTTCTGAAAAGAGACTTCAAGAAAACCCACCTGGGAAGATGTCACTTAGTGGGGGTCCCTTTCCTTCTGTGAGAGATGTCCTATTAGAATCAGTCCATGTTGGCTGGGCTGGAGTCCTACAGGGATCCTAGAGCTGGCAGGGTTCTTCCTTTTCAGTTAGAGACCTGGATGCTGAGCAAGGCAGAGCTGATTTTTTCCTCCCTGCCTCTCCATCCTGACTCCCTCCTTTCTTCTTTCTCTTGGTTTTAGGTCTTATGCCTTTTAAAAAATTACATTTTATATTGTTTTTAAAAAATGTGTTGTTATTGTGTGTGTATGCATATGAGTGAGTGAATGTGTCCATACATGGTGTGGTTGTGTTTGAGTGCATGGTGTGTGTATGCATGGTGTGTCTGTGTGCATGGTGTGTGTGGTTGTACATAATGTATGTGTGTGCATGGTATGTGTGTATGTATGTGTGTGAGTACATGGTATGTGTTCATGGTGTATGTGTATATGTGCGTGCATTGTGTGTGTATGTATGTGTGTGCATGGTATATATGTATGTATGTGTGTGAGTACATGGTATGTGTTCATGGTGTATGTGTATATGTGTGTGCATTGTGTATGTATGTGTGTGGGTGCATGGTATGTGTGTGTATGCATGTGCATTGTGTATGTGTGTGAGCTCATATTCCAAGAAGTTCATTTGGAGGTCAGAGGATATGTTTGTAGAGTTAGTTCTCTCCTTCTACCTTCATGTAGGTCCTGGGGCTTGAATTCAGACCTCTAGCCTTGCCTAGCAAGTCCCATACTTGCTGGCTCTAGGCCTCAGTGCCTTTTTAGTGAACACATATTTGCATTTAGAGACTTGGGGCAGTCTTTGGTTTCTTTGGCCTTGCATCTGAGGACTGTCTATCAGAGTAACACATAGGGCTGTAGTAGCTGATGAACGAATAAATCAGTGCATGACTTAAACTGATGGGTGAGGTTGCAGGTTAGGGAGATAACCAGATCCGTCCTAGTCTCCTTTGAGTATGACACTGGGAGGATCTCGCTTCAGGGCTGTAGCTGTGCTTTGGAAGGCAGCACGAGAGCTGCTTAGGTCAGCCAGGAGGAGCCTCTGCTGATTTCTGGCAGTGGGGGGAAGGGAGCACCCTTGATAGCTAATATGGAATCAATACCCATTTATTCTCTGGACCCAAGTGTATTATTTTAATTTTAGGCATGGGGAGATCCCAGGCATTCCAATCACAACTCAATTTTTTTTTTTTTTGGTCCTATATAGAGTGTAATGAACTACAGCAAGCTTAAAAGGGAGAGGGGGAAAAACTATAAAAGACAGAAAGCATCAACAGCAGAAGTTCTGTTGCCCTAAGGCTGTTAGCTGTTTTTACGCAGCACAAAGTAGATAGGATATAGATACTATTTAAAGACTCAGAAAGAGGTCTTTGAGGTGTGATGTATGACCAGAATCAGAGGTCTCAAGCCACGGTGGCATTTTGCTAAGTCAATCAGAGCCCTTCATTGAGGAAGTGTGTGTGTGTGTGTGTGCTGATTGGATCACTGGGGTTTGTTATTTGAAGATCAAGAATTCTAACCGAGTCCCTGTGACTGCATGTCTGACACTGCAATTTTGTATGGCCGCATTCTGTTTAGTCTTCACCGTCAGCTTGGCGGGATCCAGCAGCACCTAGGAGACACAGCTCCTGATACATCTTCAGTATTAAACAAACAAACAAACAACCTCACAAAACCTGAGAAGGGCTGAGTGCCTGCCTCCACGTTCTGCCTACTTCTCTCCGTGTCCAGCCCCTCACTCTTGCCATCATGTCTTCTTTGCCAAGATGGACTGTATCCCTTCAAATTCCAAGTCAAAAGAAATTCTTCACTTGCTTTCCTCAGGTATTTGGTCACAGTCATAAGAGGAGTGACTAATGGAGAGGGTGTCACTCTTTTTACTTTGCAGGATGGAGACAGAGGCTACGCGTCAGTGGAGAGAGACTGCTTTCCTATTTCAGTGTTAACATTAATCGAGCGTTCACAGTGCACCAGGCCAGGTTCCAGCCTCTTTATAAGTCCTGGCAGTCAGTCACTGTGATGTCACAGTGCTGTGGTCTGCTCTTGTGTTTCCTGTTTTACAGTGGAAGAGATGTGGGAAGAGACAAAGAGAATCTTCTAGAATCACACAGTAAATGAGCAGGCAAGAAGTTAAACCAAGTTTGTCTGACTCCCTAAACCCTTTTGTTTTTCATGCTTCATCAGGAAATATCTTTAAAAAAATAGTCTGAAAAATATACTGGATGTCATTCAACCCAGAAGACAGCAAATTATTAAAGAAAAGATTATATAAAGGGAGGGACATTTTTTATTTTTCCTTACTTCTTCTGGCAGCATTTGTGCTGATCTGGCTCTTTCCACCACAGTGAAGTTGTCACCCCAATTTTTAAGGGAGCAAAGGAAGATGGTCATGCCACAAGGTTGACAAGGATAGAGGAACCAAGAAACAGTGCCCTGTTTCCTGTTGATCCTGAGGGTGTGTAGGAGACTCAGGAGTTCATGAGATGTCAAGATCTAGTAACATAGTCCAGCATGGAATTACCCAGAGCAGGATAGAAAGTCTTTCCTGTTTATCCAACCCCTAGGAGAGGCTGGACATGGTGGGGCACATCTTCAGTCCCAACCAACATACAGTAGACAGAGGCAGGCCGATCTACGAGTTGGAGACGGGCCTGGCTTATATAGCAAGTTTCAGCCCAGTTAGGGCCACATAGTGAGACCTTGTTTCAAAACGATGACAACAACAACAGCAGCAACAACAACAGCAACACCCCCCCCCTAAGAACAACCACCCTACTCCCAACAAATCAACAAACAAACAATCAAACAAACAAACAAAAAAACAAAGCAAGGAATATTTGAGGGATGACATTGTCCCCTGGCCACCTCACAGGCTCCACACAAGCACACAGAGTCACAGCTCAAGTTTTGGAAGTTTGTGCAGGATCCACAGAGGCCTCCCTCAGTTTGAGAGCCTTAGCTGAAGGCCAAGTGACCTAAAGCTTTCTCATGTGGTTCATTAGTTTTGTGGAACTCTGCATGTCCTTGTTTAAGGCCAGAGTGGGGAGAATTTGCCTGGAGCCACCACGCATGAGTGGAGCTTTCCCGTCAAGGAGCTGGATGCTTGGCTGAAGATGAGGACAGCAGGCTGGCTCAGGAGCTCTCTGTGCACTTAGGAAGGAGTCCTTTAAAAAGCATCGCAGGCAGCACCAGTGAAGGGTTGCCCACCCTGCCTGACCGCACCCTCCTGGGGTTTCTAGTTGGTAGTGTAGCAGTTGGTAGCTCTATGAAGTCATTTTCAGTCTGAACGATGAGAAGGGAGGGCAGAGAATTTGGGGAAGAATTCATACACACGTACGTATACACACACACACACAAACAAATACACACACGGATATACTTATGCAGACACCAACACATACACACATACATATATACCAATACATACACATGCATGCACATACATGTATATACACATGCATACACATACAGATAGACACAGATACATACTACCAACACACACACACACACACACACACACACACACACACACACACACACACACACACACATTTTTTTCTTTTTTGAGAGAGGGTCTCATGTATCCTTAACCCCTGATCTTCCTGCTCAGTCTCCCCTGTCTGTATATGCCTAACTTTCTTAGTGGCTCTCTTTGGTTTTGCTTTATATATTTATTTTGTGGTGCTGGGGATTGACCCTGGGACCTTTAACAGGCTGGGACCTTTAATAGCCTTCTACCTACTGAGCTGATCACTGGCTGTCCTGGAGCTTCAGTAATAAGAGATGCGTGCTCTCCTAGAACTGTGCTTGCAAGTTCGTGGGTTTAGATTTTGAATGAGGTAGACCTGGGAACGGGGCTCATTGTAAAATCAATTCCTAAAATTGCCTGGACTGTGGCTTGCATATATCAAGGTGATTGTCAATGAATGTCACACTTTAGTGACTCATACCATCAGAGAAGCTGTTGCCATTGTCCTTGGTTAGCTCCCAGAACTTGAAGTTAAGACTCTGTTGTCAAAGACACACTGTGCACAGTGCTTAGTGCAATGGGAACAGCATTGTTTTGGGCGAGTCCTTGAGCAGCAGCTCTTAGGGAAGTCTGGATCGCATACTCTTCTCCTCCAAACCTTTCCTACATATCCAAAACAGTGCAATCTCACTGACAATTCTCTGAGAAATGACCGAAAATCTTTCCATTACAGAACTTGTCATTTAAACAGGATCCGCGAGTGTAAGGGCCCACTGTGCAAACTTCATAACCTGAGGTTAGATTCCCACAACCCATGTTAGGGTGGGGGGAGAAAATAGATCTTAGAAAATTGCCCTCTGACCTCTCCATGCGTGCTTGTGATATACTAACCCAGATACACATCGTACTGAGACACAACAATAAAACTAAATAGAAAAGAGCCTGGCCACAGGTGTCTGTATAGAGTGAATGGCGTCTTCAAACTGCCCACCATGTATATTGTTCAGAAGTCACAGCTTTGCTTCATCCAGGCTAGCCATGAGTTATCCCAGACAGTCCAAGTATTTTATTTGTGTTTTCAGTGCCAGGTGTTATGGTGCCCACCTGTAATCCCAGCATGCTTGACTACACAGTGATACATTGTATCAAAAAATTAGGAAAAAAAAAAGGAAAAGCAGTGATACACTGAAAAGCAACCTTAGTGCACAGGCACTGCAAAGGTTAATGGGATCATCCATGACACCTGTTTATGTGAGCACAGCCGCTGTCTTAAGCCTAGGAGTGAGCCACCTAGCCCATGTCGGGATGCTTGAATACATCTAGATGGGGGTGGATGCTCCCCATGATGTGAGCCATGGTACAATCGATCATTCTGACCATTAAAACCAACCAACCAACCAACCAACCAACCAACCAACCAACCAACCAACCAACCAACCAAGCTATTTATTGGGGGTGGAGAGATGGCTTAGCAGCTGAGAGCACTTCCAAAACACCTAAGTTTCATTCCCAGTACATGCATGGTGGCTCATAACCATCTGTAACTCTAGTTCTAGGAGATCCAATGCCCTCTCTGGCTTCCTCAGGCATCAGGCATGTGTGTAGTGCACCTACATATATGCAGGCAAAACACCCCCCCCCCACACACATATAAAATTATTAATTAAAAATCAAAACTATTGTTGTTGTTGTTGTGTATTTGTGTGTGCATGTACAAGCACATGGGTATACATGTCACTATGTGGAGTGTGCTTTCTTTTACTTCTACATGGGTTCTAAGGTTTGAACTCAGGCCACTGGGCTTGTACAGCAATGCTTTTATCACTGAGCCGTCTTACTGACCAAGTATTGCCGATACACTCTCAATTCAGTGGTTGCAGATGTGTGTGTGTGTGTGTGTGTGTGTGTGTGGTGTATGTGTATGTGCACACACTAGGGATTGAAGGTAGGACTGCATGCACGCTGCTCAATGACTTGCCTCTGCCCCTTGGTTCCAGAGTAAACTTATGCATATCCTGCACTGAGAGTAGTCATGGAACTAGGGTCCCAGCCGCTATACTCATCTGCTGTCTCTGCTGAGCTCCTGCAAATCTGTGCAAACCATAATTCAAGAAGAGTTCATGTTCATGGACAAAGTTCACAGCTTTGTGAGTTAGCAAGTTACTTGTCTGGAAACCATTCCCTCTGATTTTTCTCCGTGGTTCTTACATGTAAACCTGCACTGGACTCATTCAGTCAGCCCAGGGCCAGCGAGATGGCTTAGTGGGTAAATGTACTTGCTGCCAATTCTGACGATCTTAGTTCAATCTCTGGGATCCATAGGGTGGAAGGAGAGAACTGACTCCTGAAAGTTGTCTTCTGTCCTCCACACTTGTGCCATGACATGAGTGCACTGCAGACAGACAGACAGACACAAAGACAGACAGACATACACATAGACACACAGACAGACACAAAGACAGACAGACATACACACAGACATACACAGACATATATATATATATATATATATATATATATATATATATATATATATACACACAGAGAGAGACAGACAGACACACACACACAGACAGACACACAATTATTATTTTAAAGAAAACAGGCAATTAAGCTTCCAACTCTTTTCTTGCTCAGTAGGTTGCATTGAGTTTCTGGGGATTTTTAATGCTGCTAAGTTCCTAAATGGTTCTTCTTTTGTTGACCTAGGGATAACACTTTAGGAAGCATTGCCCCAAACCAATTTTATTGACTCTGACTACCTTCCAGATGGTGATAGGTTTAAAATAGCATTAATTGTAGTCAAATAAAATCAGGTAGAGATGATGTTTAATTAAGTTAGATTAAGTAAATCGAATAAATTAGCCCGGTTTAAAATGTGATCAGATAAATTTAAATACTAAAGGGGAAATGCAAAATACCATTCATCCGAGATAGCACATGCGCAGCTTCCACGGAAAGGAAAGGAGAGTGAGAAAGAGTTGGGGAAGTTCGTGGTGTTCTTACCCTCCCCAACCTTCAAGCTGTATAGGAAGAAACTGAGATACTGAGCTATGCGTTTGTGTTGATAATACAACAGAACACAGCCATGTTAGGGTACATTATTTTATTAGGCCAGCTATGAGTCAAAGAACATCCTTGTAGCCTGATACGGGCTCAGTGTACTGACATGGTAGGGTTAATCTTGCCTCTCTTTGTTTTATTTTTGAGACAGGGTCTCATGTAGCCCAGGTTGGCCTCAAACACACTTAGCCAAGGATGACCTGAAACTTCTTATCTTCCTGTTTCCAACTCTTGGATGCTGACATTACAGGCATGTGCCATCAAGCCTGATTTATACAGTGCTGGGCTCAATTCCAGGTCTTTGCATGTTTAGGCAAGCACTCCACCAACTGAACTACACCTCTAGCCTCCCCGTTCCCTGTTCATTTGAAAACATGTGAAGGTCTGTTATAGATACGGTGGTGGACTAACCACAACGGAGGAAGTTGATGACATCAAGATTTTACAAATGAGCAAATGAGCTTAGTTAGAACTATAAAATAGAGACCAGGGTAAGTGCTTGGGAGTGTGGACTAGGGGATGAGAAATAAATGTAGCAGCAGAACTTTCCAGAACAGGACAGTGGCAGTTGTGTATTTGGGGATACTAGTTGATGTAATTTGAATGTCCCCTCTAGGACTCCTGTGTTGGAAGCTTATCACTGTCTCAGTGATGGTGTGGGGTGGAACCTAAAGATGAGTGGATTCCTGTGAAAATAAAAAGGGCTCTGTTTGCCATGACATGGGAGGGACAGTGCCCTTCACATCTGGACAGTGCGGCCTGCCAGAAACCACTTACCCTTACCAGACATCAATCATGGCGGTGCCTTTGGTTTAGAATTTCCAAACTCCACAATTCTGAGAAATATGTTTTTTGTTCATTACAAATAGCATAGCACACAATGAACTGAAACACTAGTAAAATATGCCTAGGGACAGGGTTTGGGAGGCCCAGGGTCTTGAAGGATCAGTGTGACTTAGGCAGCTGGAAAAGGGTCTTCAAAAGGGATGGCCACATTGAAAGAGTAGAAGACATAAATCGGATATGAAAACCTTTCAATGATAGGTGGAGGAATTTTAAAAGAAACTGCTATTATTAAAAAAAAAAAAAACATCTGTCTGTCTGTCTGTTTGTCTGTCTGCCGGAGTGTCACAGCATGGACTTGGACAGAGATCAGAAGACAGCTTTGTGGAATCAGTTCTCTCCTTTCAACCCGGCATGGACTCTGGGGATTGAACTTGAGTCATCACACTTGCATTATTGGGTAGCAAACACTTTGTCTTAGTCAGGGTTTCCATTGCTGTGAACAGACACTATGACCAATGCAAGTCTTATAAAAGACAACATTTAATCGGGGCTGGCTTACAGGTTCAGAGATTCAGTCCATTATCATCAAGGCAGGAGCAACGCAGGATCCAGGCAGTCATGGTGCAGGAGGAGCTGAGAGTTCTACATCTTTGTCTGAAGACTGCTAGTAGAATACTGACTTCCAGGCAGCTAGGATGAGGGTCTTAAAGCCCATGCCTAGAGTGACACACCTACTCCAACAAGGCTACACCTATCCCAATAAGGCCACACCTCCAAATCGTGCCACTCCTTGGGCCAAGCATATTCAAACCACCACATACCTCTACTGGATGAGCTCTTACTGGCCTGGGTAGTTTTTTTTTTTTTTTTTTGAGACTGAGGGCTTTACATAGTTTAGGTTAGCTTGGAGATTGCTGTGAAGATGATATGGAGACATGTAACTTTAAAAAATCTTCCTTTCTAGATGTCTGTCTGTCTACCTGTCATCAGCTATCTTTCCATTCATGTATGTATGTGCACATGGGATATGTGTAGAGGTCAGAGGACAACTTGTAGGAATTGGCATTAGGGACTGAACTCAGGTCTTCAGGCTTGGTTGCAGGTGCCTTTCCTGTCTAAGCCACCTAAACCAGTTGGCCTTGAATTTCCTCTTGCTTCTGCTTTCTGGGTGCTGAGACTGTAGGTGTCTCTTTCCCCCCAAACCCCCCACTTCTGGCTTATGCAGTGCTGCTGATCCAACTCAACATTCTCATGCATGCTAAGCAAGTAACCTACCAACTGAGCCACACACTCAGCCTACCAGATTAATAGATTTATTTTTATTGTCTTAGATGTTGGTGGAGACTCATTGATTCGTTTTTTTATTTTTGAGACCAGATCTCACTGTAGGGTCCAGGTTGGTCTGGAATGAATGATCTTCCTGCGTTGGCCTCCAGGTGATGGGTTTACAAGTATTTACTACTGTTCGCTGCTCATTGACGACTTTTATAAGTGGATAAATGTTTGGGTAAATACAGTGGATATGATGGATATTCTTGGCATCAACTTGACTACATCTGGAATTAACTAAAACCCAAGTGGCTGGGTACACCTGTGAGGGATTTTTCTTTCTTAAGTCATTTGAGGTGGGAAGATCCACTTTTAATCTGGGCCACACCTTCTGCTGGTGGCCTATATAAAGGACACAGAAGAAGAAAGCACTCTTTGCCTGCTTGCCCTTACTCTAGCTGGCAAGTCCATTCCTTCACTGGCATTCGAGCCCATTTCCTCAGGATTCCAGGGTGTACTGAAGACCAGCTGAGACATCCAACCCCATAGACTGAAAAGCCAGTGGATTCTTGGGCTTTTCATTCAAAGACCGCCATTGTTGGACTAGCTGGACCACAGCTTGTAAGCCATTTTAATAAATCATAGGTATATACATACATATATATATATATATATATATATATATATATATATATATATGATTTGTGTGTGTGCTCATGTCTGTGCATGTTTGTGTGCATGTGTGTGGTGTGCATGTGTGTTTGTGTCTTTATGTGTGTGTGTTTGTGCTTGCATGCATGTGTGTGCATGTGTGTACATGTTTGTGTGTCCATGTGCATGCATAAGCATGTGCATGTTTGTGTGTGTGTGTGTCTCTGTGTGTGTGTGTGTGTGTGTATGTGTCTGACTAAGCAGTGGGTCTGTTATGTAAGGAAGCCCAGGCTGGGCTGCTGTGGGAGGTGAATCATGTGAAGATGCTATTCTAGATTATTTTACCCCATATAAGCTGGGTCAAAACCAACCTTCCACTCAACCAACCTTTATCACAAGCAAATACATGGCTATTATCTGATGCCACTATTTATTGGGTGGTCTGTTTTGTCACCATTGGGAACCTGACCTATACCATCTGCTGTAAGTGGCTGACTTACCAGTCCTGGAAGACACATACTCTTTCTTTCTTTCCTTCTTTCCTCCCTCTTTCCTTCCTTCCTTCTTTCCTCCCTCCCCCTTTCTCTCTCTCCCTCTCTCTTTACTCCTTTCTTCCTTTCTTCCTCCCTCCTTCCTTCTTTTCTCCCCTCCCTCCCTCCCTCCCTCCCTCCCTCCCTCCCTCCCTCCCTCCCTCCCTCCCTGCTTTCTTTCTTTCTTTCTTTCTTTCTTTCTTTCTTTCTTTCTTTCTTTCTTTCTTTCTTTCTGAGACAGTTTGTTTCTGGCTGTCCTGGACTTGCTCTGAAGACCAGACTGGCCTTGAACTCAGATCTACCTGCCTCTTTTCTTATGATTTCTGCAAGAGGGTAAAATAAGAAATTTGACTTATTTTGTCAGCTTGGGAATAAGTGGGGTAACAGTTCTTCTGAATTCAATCTTTGAACAACTAGAATGTTTTGACTTACCTTGAAAGAATTCCCATGGGTGGTAATAATTGTCGCCAAGGTCTTGGATTTTCAGCTTTGTTGAGAACAGGCATAATGAGAGACGCTTGTCAAATGCGCATTCTCAGTGCCATTTTCAATAATGTGACTCCTTAGATCTGGGCGGGGCTCAAAACCCTAGTGATAATAAGGACCCAGGATGGATTTGAAGAAGGAACTTTACTGACCACACTTTGGAAATATGACTGGAAATACTTATTCTTAAGTAGCGTGGTTAGTTCTGCTCTTTGGCCTTGCTCTGTGATTTGACCTTCAATAGGTAACTGGAACCATTCCCGGAAACTGGCCAATCTGTGAGCAGCTACAGCCTGCTGCTGTCGACCTGTGGTGCTTGCTCGGTGTAGATGCTAGACTTACTAATGTAATCCCCTCTGTTCGCCTTGCTATTCTGCTCTAAATGAGGGGTATTGGGGGAATTAGGATAATTAGCATGCAGGCCTGTTCTGCAGGCTTCTTCTCTGCTCTCATCAATCACTGACGTTCTTATTCCTGTCTACCAAGGAGGCTTGAAAAGTTACACAGCAGGCAGGGGGCAAAATTAATTGCTGTCTAGATTTTTCTTAATGGTGTTTTCTCTCCTTTTTCTCAGTATCTTTTTTTAAAAATATAGTTTGGATGATAAGGTTTTAAAATGTGTATAAAAGACAGACAGACAGATAGACACACACACACACACAGGCTGAGGTAGTTAAGAAATAACAGGGCAGGTTTTAATTATGTAAAATGGTCAAGGGTCATGTTCATTGCTATTTCCTTTCCACCCAGGTTTCAGAAAGATGGGTGTAGAGTTTCTGTTTCAGTCTAATTTACTATCTCTTGGTTGCTCGTGACTTTGAAAGTGAGTTAGAAACCAGAAGAAATGACCATAAGCTCTCACTGTACCAGCTTCCACAGCTTGTCTCTGAGTAATGTCTCCGTGGCCATCTCAGAAGCCCTTGGAAGGCATAGGGGTAGTCCGAGAAGGGCGGGGGTTGGCATCTTTAGAAGAGGGGCTGATGACCTTCTTTATGCTCCAACCAGGATGCCTTTGAAATTCATTTTTAGGTGGGTGGCGTCTCAGTGGATAAAGCCCTTGCTGCCAAACCTCCAAACCTGAGCTCCAACCCTGGGATTTGCAGGTAGAAGGAGGAAACTAGGTGCTCTTTCCGACCTCCATATGTGTACCATGGTACATGCACACACATATAGATAAATAAAAGATAATTTTAAGAACACCACTTTGTTTCTGGCTTAGGTAGAGAGTGTCTGTTCCATACGTTAGTGATTTTCTGAGTTATCTCAGTGCCTGCTGGTGGCATGAATAAGAGCTGGAATGAAAAGAAGAACAGCAGGGGATCCCTTTGTGGAGCTTTGAGGAATGTCCCTCACAGGCTCATGTATTTGAACATCTGGTCTTCTCCATTTGGCTCTGTTTTCTTAGGCGGTGCAGTCTTGCTGGGGGAGGGCTTTGTGGTTTGTAGCCTTTCTCTGCCTCTCTCTCTCCTATGTGGATAAAATGTGAGCAGTCATATTCCTATCCATGCTCTGGATATCCCATCCTGACTGCTCTGCCATCCTCTCTGCCATGGTGTGTATCCTCTGGTACTGTAGATCAGAATAAACTCTTCCCAAGGTGCTTTTGGCCATGTTGTTTCATCACAGCAACAGGGAGATAACCATCCTATGGGGAAACAATCTGATCTATCTATCTATCTATCTATCTATCTATCTATCTATCTATCTATCTATCTATCTCTACCTATATAAATATAAATATATATGTATACACACATACACATATATCTATGTAATACATAAATAAATACACATCATATAACAAACATATGTTATTATATCTAATATATTCTAATATGTGTACATAATATATTATGTACACATATATTTATATATGTATATATTGGATATTATACATGTAAATATAATATACATATACATATATATAAAATGTGTGTGCATAATTTTTTTGGCTATAGTAGAAGTTTTAATATGAGGAAGAAGAGAGTAACCCTTCATACAAGGCTCCTGTGGTGTCAAAGTCACCTCCCAACTCTTTCCAGGTGATTTCAAAACAAATGATAAACCTAGCCCACTCAAATATTCACTTGCAGCTGTACAGAAAGCCAGGGAGCATCTCAGGACGAGAAGCGAGAGTGGATCCCACGAAGCTGCTTGTTCTGGGGGGAGAGCAGGGATCCTGTGCAATCTCTTTTCTCTGCTGTAAATCTTCAATTTTTGAAGCATTTTTACCTAGAAATTCCACTTATAGGGAAAGGACATGGACGAAATAAACTCCTGTGTAACTCTAGTAGCTCCTGGTGGCCTTTACCTTATCAGATTCTAGCTGAGTCTGAGGACATCAGCATTACCTATAATTACACACACACACACACACACACACACACACACACACACACACACTCCACAGCAAGTTGATGAGATGTAAGTTTCAGCCTACCAAGTGTGTATGGCTACGGCTCTCTGGAGGAGCCCATCTTTACATTTGGACACGCCTTAATTTCTGAGACTATTTTTTCATTTATTGAGATTTTATTATATTCTAGGTTGTGTTGTAAAATCTAGAGATACATTAGTGAACAACAGTAAAAATCTTTGGTGCCTTCATAACTAATGGAAAAATAGCTTACTGAAATGCCTCAGTTATCCATTGATATTTAATATAAAATTCAGAGCTTTTAAATTTTTATAGAGCTTTCTTGAAACCATCTCAAACCACATGAAAGCCATTTTATAATGATTAAGATATAAATTAACCTGGGCAGTGTCATAAAATTCCTAAAGGTTCATGTGCCTATTCCATGTTTCCCATAAATATGAAGCAACAATGGATGCTACTATACAAAAGAATAGATATATAAGACATGATCTCTCCTAGTCCAGGCAGGCCTCTAACATGACGTGCTGAGAAGCTGACCTTGAACTACTGATCTCCCTTCCTCAGTCTCCCAAACACTAGGATTGCAGAGGTACACTACCTGCCTTGCTGATAGTTTAATTTTTTTTTATCTTTATTTTTTTTAATTAGGTATTTTCTTCATTTACATTTCAAATGCTTTCCCAAAAGTCCCCCATACCTCCCCACACTCCCCTACCCACCCACTCCCACTTTTTGGCCCTGGCATTCCCCTGTACTGAGGCATATAAAGTTTACAAGACCAAGGGGCCTCTGAGACTCTTTTAGAGATGTCCATGCCCCTGTTTTCTTGGACACTCTTCAGGTCTTCTGGGATTTCTTTCTTTCTTGTTATTTTTAGTGAACTCCAGCTGTGCTACAGACTGCCCTCTACTGAAACTTTTCCCTGAGTTGAAGCCACAAACCCCAGTTTGTCCTGAGTTGAGGTCCCTAAAAGATTAAGGGCAAGGCTGGAGAGATGGTTCAGTGGTTAAGGGTCCTGGCTGCTTTCCCAAAGGACTCAAGTTCCATTCCCAGCACCCCCTGGCAGCTCGCAACCATTCCTAAGTCCAGTGTCAGGAGATCCGAAGCCTTCTTCTGGCCTCTGAAGGCACTGAACACATGTGATGCACAGACATCCATGTAGGCAAAACAACCATACACATAAAATAAATAAATTAATTGGACAAATAAGAGATGAAGGGAAGCCCTCAGGCCACTGAGGATGGCAATGTGGCCTGTGTCTGCCATGTCACCACGGACACATTCCATTTCTTAAAGCAAAAAGCTGAACAGTCTGATTGATTGGTGCTCCTTAGACCCTTGAGTTTTCTGCCCAAGGAGGTTGGTTTGGAGTACAGACGAAGGACCCGAATCAGAATTCAGCTGGAAAGTTGCTTTCTTTAACACACTTGGGCATGTTCTTCAGTTTTACATATGCTCTTGAACTTCCAAGAAAGCAGCCGAGCTACTCTGACGGCTCTCTCACTCTTAGCCGGGGAGCTAAAATAGGCACATTCAGGCCATTTTAAAGGCCCAGGGCAGCTCCTTGCTCTAAGCAATTTGATTTAAAAATGGGTACGGGGTGAGGATGGCTCTGTGTTTAAAGAGAAAATAAGTAAGTCAGGCATAGTTGCCTATGATCTCAGCTCCCAGGGAGGGCTGTGAGGCAGGGGGATCAGCCTCAGTTACTCAGCAAGTTCCAAGCCAGCTTGAGCAGGTAGGATCCTGATAAACATTTTCCCCCTTTCCCCCTCACCAGAGAAATCACAAAGCCTACTACCATGTTCATTCTGAGCAATGGAGGGGTGAGTTTTTCTGCTTCTGTGTATCTCTGTCTTTTTCTTTCTGAGTCTGTCTGATGTAGCCCAGCTGGCCTCAAACTCACTAGGTAGTCAAGAATGATATACACTGATCTCTACCTCCCCAGTGCTGGGACTACTGACCTGTTCCACCATTTCTGAATTCTATGGTGGTGGGGATTGAACTGGGCCTGTACCCTGGGCCTTGTGTGTTCCAGGCAAGCACTCTCCTGACTAAGCCTTATCTCCAGCCTTTATTAGTGTGTGTGTGTGTGTGTGTGTGTGTAGTGGTGGTGGGGCTGGTGCTTTGTGGTTTGGGACAACATTAAAGCTGACGCCACCAGTAGAGACCTTTGGCCATCAGAGTCCTTTTCCCCATGGAAGCTAACCTTGGGCTGCTTTCACTGTGAGCGACTTTCTCTTCTGAATCGTTGTTTTATGACCTGAAGCCTAGCCTCAGCTACAGAACAGCTCAGCCCCCTGCGTGGCGAGGCTATGTGCCATCCGGGGATCGCCTAATGGCTAAGCACATTATGAATAGAGATTTATGATCACCTTCCCAGTCAATTAAAATTCCAGATATTACTTAGGCAGAATTCAATTAAGGTTAATTGGGGCTTCTGAAAACTGCTTTTCCAAAGGGAAGCCATGATGGGATTGTGACTCCTAGTGGGTTTTGATCAGTTTTAAATAACTCTCCGCGCTTCTCTTTCCCTGGCACAAACTGCCTCCTCTCCCCAGTGTGGCTCCTGCTATTACCGTTTGATCCAGATGTTGATTTCCCTGTCATAAGTTATCATTGTGGCTTATTTGGTTCTTGCTTTGTTTTTTTCCAAAAACAAAACAAAACAAAACAAAAACAATCCCCCCAATCAAAACTGAAACAACAAAAGAACACAAAACTCTCAAGGCCCTCTGTGGACCAGAATCCTAACAAAACCCCAACCTGGTCTGACATGAAAGGAATACAGTCATTTGGAAGATTGTGACAACATTTCAGAAGCAATTATCCAGCCTGAAAAAACAACCCATTCCCTTTCCTTTGTCATTAAGGTGTATGAAAGGGCTTGCCAACAGTGCCAACGAGGGGGGGGGGGAACAGGTGCATGCAGGAGTCACAGCGCGAGTCAGCCTTCCGTTCTACCCCAAATTTCATTTTCTTGTCGTCAAGGGCTATTGTGACAGTTCTTAGCACAGTTGATTGAACTGGGAAAACACTTGGGACGGGCCCTTCGTCACCGAATGCAGAACATGCAGCCAGCAGCTCGCAGAGCGATCTGGGGCAAGGAGTGAATAATAATTCCTGTAGTTTATAGTCTCAGAATTTCCAACCTATTGTTCATCACGGGAGATGAATACCAGAAAGCCAGAGAGACAGATTTCCCTTTTGAAAAGAAGATAGGATATGACCATGTGTGGGAAGCAAACGTTGCAACCCTCCTGTTATCCTGCTGTTCTTCGAGGGGGCAGAGGGGGGCATTTGAAGGGGGCTTAACCGAGCCTCTGTCAGATGCCACCTGCAGGAATTAGTGGCGTTTTCTGTGTCCTGTGACCCCTGGGATTATCATTGTATACGTACCATTTGACAGAGAATAGATACCATGGGTAATTTCTTTTAAAACTTTAAAAATACATTTTATCTGTGTGTGTGTGTGTGTGTGTGTGTGTGTGTGTGTGTGTAGCTGTGCATGCCACACCATGTAAGTGGAGGACAATTTCTGGGAGTTGGTTCTTTCTCTGTCGATTCTGTCGGCCATGAGGATTGAACTGAGGTTGGCTAAGCTTGGTGGCAATTGTCTTTTCCTGTTGAGCCATTTTGATGGCCACCATGGCTGATTGTTGTCACACACAGGCCTTGCTCCCATGAGCACAGAGAAAGAATTTTGGTAAGGCTACTAGTAACTGCTGCTGATTTGGGCAATTCAGTCCTTGTCAGTTTCAGAGGCAAAACAACACGTAGGGCAGGTTGAGACAGGTCGAGTTCTTTACACAGTTAGCATATGCGGCAGTCAGTCCAGTTGTCTCTCTCTAGTGTTGCATGCTGTTTGTGAGCTTCTTTGCAGAGTTGCTTTTATTCATCTCTGAGGGCAGGTTCTTTTGGTTCCTGCCCCACTGCATGAAGGACTCATACTAGAATTTCCTCTGGTGGGTGCCTGGGGGCATAGCCCAGTTGGTAGGCTGCTTGCCTAGCGTGCATAACGACCTGCGTTCCACCCCCAGCACTGCATAAATTGGTGGTACATATCTGTAATCCCAGCACTCAGTGTGGTGACTTACCCCAGCCTGGGGTTAGAGACCCTGTCTCAGTTTTTGTTTTCTAGGGACACTGTTGGCTCCCGTCTATGCACAGATATAGTCCTCTGCAGGAATAAAGGTAGGACTTGCTAGCCCCACCCAAACCTACCAGTTTCTCGTTTCTTCTCTTTTTAAAAGACCTCCTGGAAAAGGAGAGATGGGAAAGTGAGAAGTTCTAAAACTGTGTAGCGGTTCAGGGGGAAAGTTTCTGTAATCAGAAATCTGGGGTATAATTATATGATAGCCAGAAGAAAGAAACATGCAGGCGGGCTTAGTCTCCAGGGTACGATTCCTAATGAATTCTCTCTATTCCTTATGGGAGAGAGAGGCACATTTGTAAAATTAAAAGTCAATGCCTCTTTGATGAGAGGATTTGCCGGCTCTTCTGTCCTTTTTAAAAACACTGTGTGCTTGGCAGGAAGAACCAAGAAACTAAACCTCTCCTCAAGGACATCGGGGGTGAGTAGGAGCAAGCCGCCTGCTTTTCTTCTTTCAGATCTCAAGGCCGTGCGAGCCCTTTTCTAAAAGAACTAGGTAGGTGGTAGGTGGCATTGACTGGCTGTTCTGAGGAACATGGCCTTGTCTGTGTGGCTTGATAATACCTGTTAATTCAGAGGAGAAAAACATCTTAGCTGTGGCAATGGCATTGTGCCACTAAAACAAAGACTGACTGGAGCTTTCTTTGCCTTTTTGGAGTTTCCTCTTTTGAGACAGGTCTCATGTAACACTGTCTGCCTTCAGACTTGCTGTGTAGCCCAGGGGACTTTACACTTTTCATCCCCCTGCCTCTACCTCCTGCATGCTGGGATTCCAGGTGTGCACTGCCATGCGAAGTTTGTGCAGTAATGGGGATTGGACCCAGGGCTTTGTGCATACTAGGCAAGCACACAGCCAACTGAGTGATGGCCCCCAGCTCAAGGCTTTAGTGTCTTTGTGTCCTGTTTGGGGGTCACGTGGACTTGGGAGTATGTGTTCATGCTTACATGGGGTCCAGGACCGCAATCACTACACAGGTCTCTTCTGGAGGCCACCATCTGTCTGTGGCAGAGTTCTTTCCTAAAATCACTTAGGATTCAAGAGGACACAAGGAGGTAGTACTTTTGTAGACCTGCAGAGTTTCCTGAAATTTGATTCTAGGATCTGCTTCCCAGGTCACATAAAAATGTCACCGATAAACAGTCACAACAGCTGAGCAGAAGGCATGGGTGGGGGGTGAGGGCCACCGCTGCAGGTGAAGGAGGCCCTTGCTATATTTTTGAGAATCAGAGGGCCAAGCTGCTAAGCACCATCATTGTTATTAAGTATTAAATGATAGACACTTTCGATTAGAGACATAGCATTAGAAACACAGGTAGTGCTGTAGTTGGAATCTGAAATGTCCCTCGAAGGTCTGGTTATGGAAAGCTCACTGGCGGTTTGGAACTGTTGTAGGATAGTGGAAACATTTAAAAGAGAGGCCAAAACAAAAACAAACAAATGAAAAACAAATGTCTTAAGTTTTACACAGACACATTAATAAACAATGAATTTCTTGAAAAAAAAACCAACAAAAAAAGGATACCAGATACTAATTGTGATGAGATGCCAACTGTCAAGTGGACAGAATCTAGAATCATCTAGAGATAGGCTTCTGGGGATAATTTGAGGATCAGCTTCAGGATGTTCACTGAGACTGGAAGACTTACTCTCTGGATTTTCTGTCTGGAATCCTGGACAGCATAAACAGAAGGGAATTGAACAGTTACATCCTTCTTTCCTTCTTTCCTTCTTTCCTTCTTTCCTTTCTTTCCTTTCTTTCCTTCCTTCCTTCTTTCCTTCCTTCCTTCCTTCCTTCCTTCCTTCCTTCCTTCCTTCCTTCCTTCCTTCCTTCCTTCCTTCCCTCCCTCCCCCCCTCCTTCCCTTCCTTCTTCTCCTTCCACTGCCCCCCCCCCACTCCTGGCTTTTCAAGATAGGTTTTTCGGTGTAGCCCTGGCTGTCCTGGAACTCACTTTGTGGAGCAGGCTGGCCTTGAACCAGAGATCCACCTGCCTCTGCCTCCCAAGTGCTGAGATTAAAGGTGTACATCACCACTGCCAAGCTACCCCTTTCTATTTTCTTTTTTAAAAATCATTTATTTATTTATGTGGGTATGTGTGTGGGTATTCATGTGTCACAGGGCTTGTGTGGAGGTCACAGAACGACTTTGTGTGTCCAGTTCTTTCCTCCCACCACTTGAGTCCTGGGGACTGAAATTAGGTCGTCGGGCTCGGTGGCACGGACTTTTACCACTGAGCCCTCTTGCTGGCCCCTCTCCTTTGCTTGCTGACTGTGGATGTGTTGTGAGCAGCTGCTTCAGGCTCCCGCTGCCTGACTTCCTTTCCATGATGGAATGTCCCTTGAATTCTGAGCTCAAACCATCCCTTTCTTTCTTAAGTTGCTTTGTTAGGATATTTTATCACAGCAAGAAGAAAATAAACCCAGAGATCGATATGCCGGCATCTTGACTTTGGATTTCCCAGCCCTGAGAACTGCCTTATTGTGGCAGCATTTCGTTATAGCAGCTTGAACTGATGTAGACAGGCAATGAACAAACGGTGTGGAGGTGATTTCAAGGTATTCTCCCAGGAGCAGCAAGAGCAGTGTGGGAGGATTTTAGAGTGCGTTGTACATTGCCTGGTGTTAGGCCCATCATGACGGCGTGAGGGCCCAGAGGGAGGACTGCTTCAGGATAGTACAGACGTAAGACATTTTTGTTTGTTTTTTGAGATAAGGTCTCATGTAGCTCAGGCTGGCCTTGAACCCACTGTGTCACTAAGGATGACCTTGAGCTTCTGACCCCTCTGCCTTAACTTGCCAAGTTCTGGGATTACAGGGATATACTGCTGCACTTGGCCAGATGTAGACTATTAGTAGCTGAGAGGCGTTTTAAACTTGGTTCCCAGTTTACTTTTTCTCCTCAGAGCTTACATTGTTAGGGTCTTACTTTTGATGCGAGACATTGAAGCCATTTTATGCTGGACATGCAATCTGATGCTGAGCCAGACCAGGGACCCTCATTGTTATTGGCTTTTCCTTCTTTGGGCTGATATTCATTAATTTTAGACCTCCACCCCCCATTCTTTTCCCTGATACTTCTCTCTTGACCCCATCTCTCTTATTTCTACAACAAGCTATATTTTCTCGTGAGGATGATAGGCTGCACTGTGTCAATGGCAATATCACCTTTTAGTATTTGTTCACTAACACACCCACTCCAGAGTTAGGCACAGTTTTCTATCGTGGGGGCTCTTGGTTTTCTGGCTGAAAGGACCCAATGCTTTTTGCTCTGAGTGTAAGATGTGGAGATTTCCACAGCAGCTTAATGTTAGGGCCAGGCAAGCTGGTGTTTGCAAAATGCCCTGGTGAAAGCAGAGACTCCCAGTTTTCCTAGAGAGGACAGCACTTAACCTTGGCAGTAGAACAGAACGCGCAAGGATTTGTCCTTGTAAATATGCACCTCTCCTTAAGCAAATGTGATGGGAAGAATCCAGATTTTCATCAGAAAGAAATTAGAAATGGAGTCCTCACATTATGAAGGAACTCCTCGGGAAGGTTCCCTAGTGAGCAACTGTCTTAATGTCTGAGTCACCTGTGTTCATTACCAACAGGGCTTCTAGCAGCTCAGGTAAAGTAAGCTGGGGTAAGCTGCAGGGCGCTTCCCAGTCTCAGCGAGTTCATTAGTCAGTGTTGATCCTTGTTTCTCTTGGTATTTTACTGCACGCTAAGTTTCTTTCCAGAGATGTCATGCCCATGTGACTGTTACCTGGCTTCTGCCCATTTGAGTTTAGAACATAACCTGTTTATTTGGTCCCAGGGCTCTGTCCTGTGGGAATTTTGGTTTCTGCCATGTGTGGAGTAAGAAAGTAGGTCACTCATGAAATGCTTCCTAGAGTGGATAAATGCTCTGCCACCAGAACTGCACCCAAAGGGTGTTGATGGATGTGACAGACTAGACCTTGAGAACAGACAACAGAGCCAACTGGGCACTTTCCAGGAATTGTCCAGGAAGTCATTTTGAGCAGAAACGTCCTGGCCTAAGCTTGGTGGTCAAATGATGGGAACTCTGGTCTGGCAACAGATTCACACTAGGCGCCATGGAGGTCTGAGTGGTGAGATGTGGGGAGGGCAACTGGACTTCAGGGAGCTTTGGTCAGAGAGAGTTCTTCATCTGTGTTCTCCTCTCATCCTGAGTCTATGCAGCTGACTTACTTGTGCTTCTCATTGTTGTGATCTAACACCCGACCAGATTTAAGGAAGAACAGGTTTATTCTGGATTACAGCCTGAGGGATACAGTCCATCATGGTGTGAGGGCTTGGGGGCAGTGGTGGGAGAACAGATGGTTAAGCCATTCAGAGGTCGGAGAGTGATGGAAGGGCGGGGCTGGGCTATTGTCTTAGTTATGGTTAAGATGGCAGTAAGGAAACTCCATGACCCAGGCAACTTGGGGAGGAAAGGGTACAGCTCACATGCCTGTTCATCATTGAGGGAAGTCAGGATTGGACTTCAAACAGGGCAGGAACCTGGAGGCAGAAGCTGATGCAGAGGCCATGGAGGGGTGCTGCTTACTGGCTTGCTCCTTATAGAACTTGCTGCTTTCTTATAGAACTCAGGCCCACCAAACCAGGGCTCACCTCATCCCCTGTTAAGCACTAATTATAAAATGCCCTCCAGGGCTGCCTGCAGCTCTAGCTTATGAAAATATCTTCTCAATTGAAGTCCCCTCCCCTCCAGCCACTTGACCACGTGTTCAAATACATGAGCCCGAGAAAGACACTTTATATTGAAATTGCAACACCTCTGAAGTTAGTAGAAACCTCAGACTCTGGGGAGAAGATGCAGGTGAGGTGAACAGCAGGAAGCTATTTCCACATGACAGAATCCCCTTTGAAGCGAGGGCTCTCCCTTTGCTGGAAACTGCCTTTTGCTGCTTACCCATTTTGGTCCCCTGTGACTGCTGTAGCAGTTGCCACAAACAACAGGAATTTCTCCTTTTTATATACTCGGAAGCCAGAAGTCTGAAATTAGTATCATTGGTTTAAAGCCAAGATGCCAACAGCAGGACCACATATTCTCCAGAGGCGGTGAGCGAGAATCTATCTATCATCCTTTTGAGCTTCCAGTGGCTGCCCAGAGCAGCTACATGGCTTTGCCTCTCTCTTGTAAGGATGCTCATGATTGTATTTAGGGCCCACTGAGATTATCCAGGATAATTTCTGCATCTCAACATCTTTAACTTAATCACATCTGTGAAGTTGTTGCCAGATAAGGTAACATTTACAGGGTCCAGGTATTAGGAGCTCCGCCTCTGGGGCCACTCTGCAGCTGGCAACGTCACCTCTGTTAATTTTTCTGTAGTGTCGTATTTCACTGTGAGTGTAGCTCTAATCGCTGGTAATTGTTGAGTGGCACTGGAAAGCTCTTCTGGGGACTGCCTGCCAATTTAGGGCTCTCTGGCCTTGAAGCATACCAAGGGGGGTGAGGAGTGAGATAAAATACCCTGGCAGGGAGGAGCGATTTAGCATAGGCATTGCTTTCTGTTGCCTGCTAGCCATGATTTTAGAAAACAAAAACAAAAACAAACAAACAAAAACAACAACAACAGCAACAAAACAAAAAAACCAGCCCACCAAACCCTGAGTGTCTGAGTTGTTTTTTTGTGTTGTTTAGAGAATCTCTAATGACAATACACTCCTTGTGCCACCTTGGTGCTCCCACCTTGGCCACCTTGGTGCTCCCACCTTGGCCACCTGGGTGCTCCCACCTTGGCCACCTTGGTGCTCCCACCTTGGCCACCTTGGTGCTTCCACCTTGGCCACCTTGGTGCTCCCACCTTGTCCACCTTGGTGTTCCCACCTTGGCGCTCCCACCTTGGCCAGCTCCTTAGTAAAGGAGACAGATCCCATGCTGCTGATCAAAGCAGATCCAGAGAGGTGAGATCTGCCCTTTGCCACAGAGGTGGGCACAGAAGGAGCCATAGAGGAGTGTGTGGTTTCTTATAGCTCAGGGCCTGGTTCCCACTGCAGGTGTCTGTCTTCATCCCCTACAATGGCTCTCTAACTGACAGAGTTTTGAAGACTGGGAGATTCAGCTTGGCCTTCAGGCCTTTTCTCAGAGTTATCACCTTTTGCTTTTATTCCATTAAGGTCTTTGCTCCCTCCCCATATGTTGTAGTTTGGTTTCTGTGCTGTGATAAAGGCCATGACCAAAACTAACCTAGGGAAGAAGGGTTTATTTGCCTTCCAAGTCCCAATCGTAATCGCTCATAAGTGGAAGTCAGTCAAGGCGAGGACCGGGAGGCAGAATCTGGGGCAGAAGTCACGAATAATGTTACTTTCTTATATAACCCAAGGCCACCCACCCGAGGGTAGCACACCCAGTGTACTCTGGGACCTCCCACATCGATCATGAATTAGGACAATGCCTGCAGACTTCCCTACAGGCCAATCTTTACTTAACTGAGGTTCCCTCTTCCTAGATGACCCAAGCTTGTGTTGAGGAAAAGCTAACCAGGATACCACTGTCGGTGTGGGAGACTCTTCCTCTAGGTTTCTGGTTTCCTGAACATCTGTTTCAAAGGCTTGAATAAATTACCACCCCCCTTTGGGACACAGAACAAGGCACATATAGCAAAGATTCAAAGAATTTTATAACATTTTTTATAGCAGCGATTCGCAATCCAGTCTGTCCTCCGTCCCTTAAACTGTGTGGGAAATCCCTCCGGGGAGTTTCTGATTCCTTCCTGTTTTACGTGGCCAGTTGTAGCCACCCAGGTTTGATGAGGCTGGATATACCAGCATGGATAAACTCGACGAAGCTTTCAGCGGCACCCACCCCTTAACCTTTCTGGATATCCCTCAAGTTCCCTGAAATTCCTCATGGGGACCGCTTCACACAATTGCTCATGAAGGTTGTGTGTTTGTTTCTCGCTTTTGTAATCCAACCCAAAGTCCACCCCCACCCTCCGAGTATATGCACGAATACAAGGGCAGCCTCATTTTCTTTGCCATTTGGTTCACACTCAAAACTCCAACGTGGTCATTGGCGAGCCTGAGCAGGATACTTGACCACCCATTTTTTTTCTACGTTAGAGCATAGTTGATACTTTTCTATTGCTGTGATAAAATGTCAAGGCCAGGCAGCTTATTTAAGAAAGTGTTTGGGGTTTCTAACCCTTTAGAACCCATTATGGTAAGGACCGTAAGGACCGCAGGCAGTAGGCAGCTGGAGCTGGAAGCTGAGAACTCAAGTCTCAAACCACAGACAGGAAGCTGAGAGAGGAAGTGTTGACTCTCAGAGACGTACCTCCTCCAGCAAGGCAACACCTTCTAATTTTCCCCAGCCAGCCAGCACTGGGGACCAAGTATTCAGATACTGGAGACTTGTGGGAGACATTCAAACTACCACATAGAGGTGTCCGTGTCCTTCAACGCTGACAGCAGCCAGGTGACTTCTTTACTCTTTGTCCTTGGCTCTGGAGGTGTTCTCCTTGGTATTTAGTTCTCTTTCCCTTTGCTGTGACCAAATGTCTGGCATGGAGCAACTTAAAAGAGCAATTTACTTTGCCTTACAATTTAAAAGGGTGTAGTTCCTCAGTTTAGTTTCCCACCCAAGGGATGCTACTGTTCACACTCAGGGTGGCTCTTCCCTTTTCAGCATCTGGGTACGAGGGAGGCGGGGCTCAAAGATCCACCTATAGGTGTGTTTTATCTCCTTGGTGCTTCCAAATCCAGTTGGGTTGACAGACAAGACTAATCGTCACATGGATTTCCCTTGCCTGAGACAGTTCTTGGGGCAGTTCTCAGGGGGGCGGGGGGAGCTTCTCCTAGGCCGTCTTACCTCTAAGATGGGAGTGAATATAGGGGAAAGTCAGTCATAGTTATTGTTCTACTGCAAAGCTCAGTGCTGGAGCTTTCAAAGTATAAGTCATATTTTAGACATGGATTCATCCTTCTTGGAGAGGGTCTGGAGGTGTATATTCTATTTGTATAAGACACCTGTGTTCAGCTTCCATTATTGTAAAAACACCCCAGATAGTGCATAGAGAAGGCTATTTTGGCTCATACATAGATGGTTTTAGACCACAGTTGACCCTGTTGCTTTTGGGTCATCCTGGGAGAAGCACTTGGTAGTGAAGGCTGCTTATTATGCAGCTTCAGAGCAGAGAGGGGAGGGGATCAAGGGAGGGGGATGGGGATGGGGAGGGGGGAGAGGGGTGGGATCTCACAGCCTCTTCTCAGGACTAGCCTCCAGTGGCAGAGGATTCCCTACAGACTCTATAGTTCTGCTGCCTGTCAGTAGTACCAAGCCCTTAAGACACAGTCCTTGGGGGAGCATTCTAGATCCAAAGCCATAAAGCTGTCTTTCTGTCCCCATTCTTACTCTCCTCTGTCCTTCTGTGACCTTGTAGCTATCCTTAGAAAACTAAACTTCCCTGTTGTCCCCTGGAGAAACTTGGTATGCTTACCTTGGTCCCCAAAGCTTCTTTGAGGTTTCCTCTTTTCCTCTGTCCCAGGAAGGCTGCTGTCCCTGGAGTCCCTTGTTCTTCCTCACCCGGGCCTCGGCTCTGCTTTTTAAAAATTTATATATATATTTTTTTATTTTTAAGCTATTCCTCACTAGCCAAGCAGTTCATTCAGTGATTGTAGTTTACTGAAAGCCAGGTCTTTTGCTGTCACTTCGTGTCATTGGCTCGCTCCCCAAGATCCTGGCCGGCTGCGAGAGACCTGCTTGCTTTTTCTCTTTCATTCATCCTTTCTTAATTTTTATTTTTCAGAGATAGGGCTCTCATGTAACCCAGACTGGCCTCAAATTTGATATGTAGCTAAGGGTGACCTCTTGCACCCACCCACCTGCAAGTGTGAGCACATAGTTTGTCTCCGCATCCAGGTTCTGCTGTGCTGGAAATCAAACCCAGTGACACATGTTTGCTAGCCAAGCACTCGTGTCCCGAGCTGCATGCCCAGCCTGAGGCCATCTTTCTTCATAAGAGCTGATCCCTTTTGCATCTTCTTGCTGTTCCGGAAGTTTCCCCTCAGCCCATGCCCTTGTCTGTTGCAGACATGGCTCCCTGTGGAGCTGTGGTGGAACGAGCTGGATGTTCCAACTCAGATTCTATAGGGAGAGGCCCTTCTTGTGTTATTTCCCCCTCTATTTTCTCCTCTGTCTTGTTCTCTGTTCACAGCAGCCTCCACAGAGGAGTCATTAGAAAAGAAAATACTTCCATACTGAGGCTATCAAAGGCTGAATAGCCAGCACCCGGACCTGGAGGATCATTCCCTCTCATGTGTTTTCTGATGGTTTGGCAATGCCGCTTCCCAAACATCTGCATTAAACATCCCCCACCACAGGTGTGTGCCTCATGTGGTCATCAGGTGACTAAGACTGAGGACTGCAGTCATTCTGTGGCCTGGGTGCTCCCAGGCCAGCTCTCTGGACCCACTTTGGTCTGTGACCCATTTTGAGGCCATTAAAGTTATGGCAGCAGGGGCTCATGGCCTTGGAAAGTGGGTACATTGTCTCTTTTATAGCACAGCCCCTGAATGCCAACCTGCTGTTCATTTAGCTCCCGCACATCCTGCTTCTGCTTCACAGATGAGAAAAAAATGAGGCACTGAGTAGTGAGAGATTAGATCCTGAGTTCGTCGGTTTCCATCTTGGAGCTGAAGAGGACGGACGAACATCGCTTCTCCTTCTGAAATGGGCTGATTCTATGAAATCACTCCTTCCAAATTTATACAGACTGCTGATGAGTGCACTGCCTCTCTAATTTCTGTGGAATGTGAAGGGTTTTCTAGCAATCTGCAGGCCGAGTTGAATGCCTCTTTGTGCTTTCCAGTGTGTCTAAAATAAAATCTGTGGAATTGTAGGAGCGGGGGGGGGGGGGGCCCTTCTGAAAAAGTCTCCGTGAAAGGAAAGTGCCTTCCTCATAGCCTCTGCTCCACAAAGGGAAAAAGATCTTGACATTTTCCCGGGTGTGAATGAGCAGGTGCAGCAATTGTCAAAGGTAATGGCAGGGTTTCCCAAGAGCTCTGGGGCAAGGACAGGCTCACGACTGAACTTATCAATGAGCTTTGCAGGAGAGGATACGTGGGCTGAAGTCTCGGATGCTGGTATGTCTCTTAGGTGAGGGACAAAAGGCTGATTTACTGGGTCTCTTCCTCTGTTCCCTTTCAGTGCTCTGAAGACCTGGTCTGCTATGAATCTGAGTACCAATGTGCATAATGTGCATCTGCAGGCATGTATGAGTGTATCTGTCTGTCTACCTATCATTATCATCTATATCATATGTATCTATGTATAATCTATGTAGTTATCTATGTATCTACCTACCTACCTATCATTATCATCTATATCACATCTATGTATAATCTATCTATCTATCTATCTATCTATCTATCTATCTATCTATCTATCATTATCACCTATATCATATTTATCTATGTTTAATCTATCATCTATCTATCTATCTATCTATCTATCTATCTATCTATCTATCATCTATCTATCTACTTATCTACCTACCTATCTAATTTATCACATATATCTATATATAATCAATCTATCTATCTATCTATCTATCTATCTATCTATCTATCTATCTATCTATCATCTATCTATCTACTTACCTACCTACCTATCTAATTTATCACATATATCTATATATAATCAATCAATCTATCTATCTATCTATCTATCTATCTATCTATCTATCTATCTATCTATCTTTCTACCTATCTATCTATCTATCATTATCATCCATATTATATGTATCAATGCATACATATAATATGCATAATCTATCATCTATCTAACTTATCACCTATCTTTCTATCATCTATCTATATCTCATCTATCTACATATCTATAAGTCATCTACATATCTTCTATTTCTCTATAAGTTTTCTATCATCTATATCCATCGTTCTTTCTCTCTATTGGCCTGTCAATCAAAACTTACCTCTCCTTCATCCATGCATCTGCTCCCTCCTCTGTCTTTTTATTTTACTTGCTTGTTCTCTCTGCCTCTTCTCATTTTTGTCTTGCTGGGCTGAAACTGCTTGTCTTTCTGGGAAAGATGAATAATGAATCAGTGTTTCCCACCTGTGGTCTGTCAATCTTCTTCCTGAGTGGACTGTGAACTGTTAGCTTCATCAAATTAAAAATTCTGGTTCTGCCCTGGAAGATAAGACATTCATCTATAATGGTTCCTAAGGGTTTTCAGAAATTCCAAGAGAGTTGAACAGTACTGCTCACAGTGAGGGCCTCGTCTTCTGAAGGCCCCTGGGGGCTCTTGGTGTGCTCCTCAAGGGGATGGCCTCAAGTACCTGATGCATTCAGTTTTCTTTGCCTCCTGAGTTGTGGCTGGGGTTTGGTAGCTATAGAGTCCCATAGAGTTCTTAATATAGTATTTTTATTAATTCTTTCAGAACTTCACACAGTGTATTGTGATCATATTTATCCCACATTGCTTCTAACTCCTCCCAGACCCATCTCTGTCTCCTCACCCATTTCTAACTTCTTGTCCTCACAAGAAACAAAACAAAAACCCAACCCGTTGAGTGCAGAGTGTGCTGCCCATATGCTCATGGGTATGGTCTCTCCACTGGAGTGTCGCTCATCTTCCAGGAGCCACACCCTCTCACAGAAGCCATTGACAGTCAATAGATCAGTGATGGGCCAATGGACCAGATTTTGTCATGTTCACAACACACTCTTTTGCTTTGCTCCTTTCTGAACCCTGCCCAGAATCTTCGGTCTCATATTCTGTGCTGGTCCCTGAGCTCTGTCTCTGTCTCTCTGTGTCTGTCTGTCTGTCTGTCTCTCTGTCTCTGTCTCTCTCTGTCTCCATCTCTGTCTCTGTCTCTGTCTCTCTCTCTCTGTGAATGTGCCATTTGTGCCTTTGATGAGTTGTGAACTTCTTCAGTTGTTAACTGTTGTCCACTTCACAAAGAAACTTCTCTGATGAGGCCTGGGGACTGCACTAATTATGGACATGGAGATAAGAGTTTAGAAGGCAGTTTGATATTATATCCATTGAGCTAAATATTAGCAATAAGCTCAGCCCTGGTGCGAGTTACATGGCGGTTCCCATAACAGTATTTCTTCCTTAAGGAGTTTAAAGTCTGACAAAGGAGACAATGCCTTTCTTTGAAAGCAAATGTACTCACTCAACCACAGGCGTTTTGGAGAGCAAGGCATCCCTGTCTCCCCCCCCAGCCTTGTTTGTGCTCCTAGTCTTAGTAGCTACAGCTAAGTTTGTTAAGAGCATTTAGTGCACTCAGGAGCATTTTACACATGGCAGCACTCTTGATCCTGACAGCAACCCAGCCAGGCAGGTCCTTTAGTAGCCCTGCTTTTCAGGACAGGGTGAGTTAAGAAACCATGGTCCTTCTGATGAGGAGGCACACACATTCTGTTAGGAGATGAAATAGGGGATTATAGTAGTGAATATCTGTTCTACCTACCTTTTACTTTAATATCCTCTACTCATATCAGTGAATAACCAAAAGATATTTAAAAATAGGGCACAGAATGAAAGAGAGCCATGACTGCTGGATGCACGGTCTTTGCACTGAAGGAAGTAGGGGAGGTGCTTGTGACCACACTCAGCTGCTGGCCTGATCCTGAGAGCATCTCCAAGATACCCGTGGCTTGAGTTTTATATCCTGGGTGTTCTGAACCTTGCAATGCCAACAATGGTTTCCCATCATCGCCAACTCTCTTCCTCACAGATACAAAAGACTGAGGTACCATCTTCCCATCTGTTCCCATCTGACCTTCCCTTTAAAGTTTAGGGACAAAGTGTTAGCCAGCTTTTAGATACTGTATAAGAAGACAAAAGGAGCCGGGCAGTGGTGGCGCATGCCTTTAATCCCAGCACTTGGGAGGCAGAGGCAGGCAGGTGGATTTCTGAGTTCGAGACTAGCCTGGTCTACAAAGTGAGTTCCAGGACAGCCAGGGCTATACAGAGAAACCCTGTCAAAAAAAAAAAAAAAAAAAAAAAACCAAAACCAAAACCAAAACCAAAACCAAAACCAAACCAAACCAAACCAAAACAAAAAAACAGGGAAGAAGAAGACAAAAGGATGTCTAAGGAAAAGGGTTGACTTGTGGGCGTGCTTTCCATCCATGGTCACTTTTGCTTTGGGCTTGTGTCCTCACACCGTGCCATGGTGGGATCACATGATACAGGAGGTCAGGCTGCCTCACGCCAGCCTGGAAACGAGAAGGAGAGAGCACAGTGTTGTAATAGTATCTGCAAGGGCATGTGCCCAGTGACCTAACTTCCTGCCACTAGGCCCCACCCCTTACAACTTACACCGCCTTTCCACAGTGCCACAGGTTTGGGACATAGCATTTAAACCTGATTCTTAAAACGACAGCAGCTAGAACAGAGGTTGGTAAAAAAGGAAGGGAAGTTATAGATTAAGTCCTCAAGTCTCTGACCGCTTTGTTCCTCTGCTTTTGGCAAGTGGCAATGACACAGAGATGCTACCTCTGCGGCAGTATCTAGATCACATTCCACCAACCACAGAAGCTGCTGTCCATGGTGCCCTTAGAAAGACCCATTAACCTCACTTTCATGTAGCCTACATCTGGCTTCTGTTTATAACCAGAGTACAGAGGAGGAAGGCCTCTCTAGTGCAGGATATTGACATCAGGATCTAAATGTAGAAGTCATGTGGGGTGATTTTGCATATGTCCCTTCCTGATGCCACTTGGAATGGTGTAGGGCTCTCAGCATGGAACATTTTCAGGCTCCTCTTGTGTGTGCAACACACACACACACACACACCATCCACTCTAGATAGCTTGCTTCCAGCAGATGACTAAGCAGGGGGCAGCCATGAGATCCAGTAGCAGCTCTTTATGGGAGCCAGTGTGGAAATGTCATGTATCCAGGACACTGTTTTCAGGCACAACAGTTCTGGTGTGGGCCAACGCTGTTTACTGCCAAGCCCACTTAGAACTCTCAGAGTTTTCCCTGCCAGGGCCTCCATCTCTTCAAATTCCTAGAGGAAGCCATTGGTGAGGCATGACACACTTTGAGCACTAGATGGCACTAAAGGTTCGTGGAACTTTTTTGGGGGGCAGCTTTGAGATCTTTAATTCTGCCTTTAGAGGTGAAGAATCCTTGCCAAAGAGAAGAGACCTCGACCATAAATCCCACACGCAGTAGCAGGTTCATAATGCACCGGAGTGACTGCATGCAGTATTTTTTCTCCCCGAGAAATAAAATTTCTCTTTCAATGGAGAAGGTTGTTCCTTTACATCTAACACGAGCTAATGTTAAATCTCTCTCTTAAGTAGCAGACGATGATGGAGCCTTTAATGTGTGCACTGACCAAGACACAGGGCTGTGTCTGCAGGGAAACGCAGACTGATACCATCAGGGACCAAGAAGGAGTAAGTCATATTCTGCAGAGAGAGGGCTGTTTCTCCTCTTAATCATGAACATTTGACTTGTCAAAAAAATGTTTTCTCATTGATTGCCCGAGACAGAATGTCCAGGCTAGAAAGACAAGCTTCCCAAACATCTCCTTCACTTGGGAGAGATGTTAAGGGAAAACTAGTGACTAATATCTTTCATTTAAAACGCATTTGCCTGTTGGACAGTGGGACAATAATGTGTTGGTGGGACAGAGATACATTTATTTTTATTTTGCCTCTGCTTCTTAACTTCCCCTTGGTATTACCTGAGAAACAGGACTCATGAACATTAAAATAAGTGCTAAAACGAGCCAGCCTATAATACAAGCATCCAGGAGTCAGAGGCAAGAGGACTAGGAAATCAAATCCCTTTCTGGCTACATATTGAGATTGAGGACAGCCTGGACTGTATCATACACACACACACACACACACACACACACATCCCAAAAAAGAAAAAAAAAAGAAAAGAAAGAAAAGAAAAAAAGAAATGGAACATTATCAGCAAAGTCTATGTGTGTGTATATATGTATATGTGTATAAATATATATATTACCATTACCATTCATTCCTCTACCATTCATTCCTCTACCTCCCAGTTTATTTCCATTATCAATCCTTCTATTAGTAGTGGCATACAACAAAAGCACTGAAACTTCCTGATTATGATGTGCTTTTTGGCACCTTATTGGCGAACTCTTTGTTTATCAATTGCAAAATGTGAGACTAGGAAAATAGAAAAACCTGTAACAGAGCAGCTAACATACCTACACTTAATTTGCGGCTGAGTTACGGCTCCTTTGACATGTCTGCGGTGGTGGCTCACAGCTGAATCCTCACACTGATTGCTTGGCACGGAAGCGGAAGGGCAGGTGTCCTGCATGTCACCTCCACTCTGCCATGCCCAGCTCTTGGCACGCCGACTGTGATGGAGTGGGGTCAGTGCCTGCCTGACGAGTGAGTGGCACGCGCCTGGCTGCCGGCCTGACATGGTGAGAACATGCTCATTTCCACATTGTGGAGGTGTGGGATTGTGAAGCCTGCTTGTTCCACGAGGATGCTTCCGGTACAGAGAGAGGCCCCCAATAGTTGTGACTTGAACAACTAGGATAACCAGCATCATACTTCGTTCTCCAAATGGGGACAAATTGTGAGCTTTTCAAAGAAATCAAAGCAAGATTTTCGAAGAAGAATGTGGCAAGCCATTGTGTGTGTGTGTGTGTGTGTGTGGTGTACTTGTGTGTTTGTGCGCATGTGTGTGTATGTGTGGAGGCCAGAGGTCAGTATCATCCGTGTTCTGTTGTTCTTCACCTTACCTCTTGAGACGTGGTTTCTCACTTAACTTGGAGCTTATCATCTGGCTCAGTTGGCTGGCCAGGAAGCCCTGGGGTCCTTCTGCCTATCTGTATCCTAGCACCAGGATCATAGGCACGTGTGTCACACCTCATACTTTTTAGGTATGTTCTAGCTATCCAGACTCAGGTCCTTGTGTTGGTCCAGCAAGCAGTTTACCCACGAGACACGTCTCCAGCTTGTGGCAAGGTACTTCTAATAATTTTTAATTTTTACTTCTGTTTTATGTGTATAAGTTGCTGTATCCTAGCATGGCTCCCGGGATTTGAACCTGGACAGCGAGGGAATGAAGGAAAAGCAGACATCTGGACACACAGGAAAGCAGGGACCAGGTGGACTGAGACCTCTGTTAGAGAGATCACCACAACATAGAAGCTTAACACGTTTATTATAGAGAGTTGAATAGAGAGGTGAGGTTACTGCATACAGAAGAACAAGAAGCAGGTCACCCTGTATAGATGAACATGGAGGCTAGATCTGTGGTCTACAACTGGATCAAGGAGACAGGTGTAGCTAGCCTGGGAAGGAGTGGTCTCTGAGGAGAAAGAACAGTCTAGGCCATAACAGAGGGAGAGAGTCATGCTGGCTGGACATTGTATGCACACACTGTCAATATGAGCACTTGGTCCCTCGTGGACGGCTTTGCAGTCCTTCTGAGCCCAAGACTGTGACGTCCTTAACATGGCTGTGTCCATTTACACGGGACTTGACTAACTCTGGGTGTTCAATGCTCTTAAACAATGAGCATTTTGTCTCCATGCATGTACTGGAGGAGGTCAGAGGAGGCCATGAGATGCCTGGAAGTAGAGTGTCTGTGAACTGTCAGGTAGGTCTGGGAACCAAACACCAATCTTCTCTGAGGGTAGCAAGTGCTCCTACCTTCTCAGCCCATTTCTTCTTTTCTCCTCCTCCCACCCTCCTTCTTTTTCTTCTTCTTCCCCTTCTTCCTCTTTATCCTCCTATTCCTCTTCTTCTCCTTCTTTGTTTTTTGTTTTGTTTTGTTTTGTTTTGTTTTGTTTTGTTTTGAGACAGGGTTGCTCTGGTTAGCCCTGGCTGTCCTGAAACTCACTTTATAGACCAGGCTGACCTTGAACTCAGAGACCCATCTGCCTCTGCCTCTCAAGTGCTGGGACTAAAGGTGTGAGCTACCATGGCTGGCTTTTCAGTCCATTTCCCAATACCTGGCTTTTATTACTGTGTTATCTCAAGGAGGAAGCAGTTACTTTGCTAATATTCTTGCTTGCCAGACTTTGATGGTATTTTACCAGTTTCCATAATGTTAAGTAGTGATTCCATATTTAGCTCATTTACAAAAGGGATGTCAGTGCGTCCTGGGCATGCCTTCCTGTTTAGAGTCTGAGGTACACGGAGCAGCAGCTCTCAATCAGGTAAGAGCAGTGTTTCCTCTTCATTTCCAGAAATAGAATTTACAGGAAGCAGGTGATTCATCTGGTCCAGGATGTGTCTCTCTACCCGCCCCGCCCCCTCGTCTCATCCCTCCCTGCCCCCTTCAGCCCAGGGAACAAGTGTCTGCTTCTTCTAAAGGAGATAACATGGATTCAGGCCTGTTTCTGCCTCTCCAGGCTGTATCCCTACTTGGTGAAGAGAGACTTAAAGACAAGGCCGAGGGAGGAACGTTTGCTTCCAGTAGGGGTGATGGTTGGCTTCTAGTTCTTTTCCCAGCCTAAACAACGATATCTCTGGAGCTTTCTCATGGTCACTAACTCCCTCCCTGTTGTCCTTCCTTTCTTCTCTTCCCTCCTTTGCACTTGGGATTGAACTCAGGATCTTCCTCATCATAGCCGGGCACTCTACTACAGACACATTAGGCGTACCACCATCCTATCTTTCTGTGCTAACTGCCCACTCGGGTCAGAGTGTGAGCATGCAGTTGCAGTACAGACTTCGACCTGGGCCCTAACAGCTTTTCCAAAGATAGTTCTGGGGCTAGTAAGATGGCCACCAACCGAGTCTGACAACCCGAGTTCAACTCCTGGAACCTACATGGTGGAAAGAAAGAACTGTTTCTTGAACACATCTATGTGTGGGACATGGCAAGCAAATGTGCTGTACACACACACACACACACACACACACACACACACACACACACACACACACACACACACAGAGTGCAAAACCAAAGATAGCTCTGTATATATTCTTACCTGAAATCCCTCACCACAATCCCCCCTCTTTTTTTTATGTCGATGGAAATACTGCAAGTCCAGGTCCAGACACCTTAGAGAGGTCTTGTTTCAAAATGAAAACTAAGTAGAAGAGAGTGAAGGAATGGGTCTGGAACTGGCTCTCGGTAACTCTATGAGAGGGGGTCTGACATCCCAGAGCATTGGGTTTTGGTCACTCATTAGACAATGAGGCCTGAAGGGTCTCTTCTGTTCCCCATCCCTCGGGGAGCAACAAGTGTCAGGGAGTGAGTTCTAAATGGGAAGTGTTCTCTGCAAAGTTCTGTGTATCCGGGAGTTTCATCCCCATCTTCCTCCCTTCAGCTGACCTGAGAATGGTTTTGCTCTTGGGCTCCAGACTTGTTCACAGGTCTTTGTCTTTAGTCTTTTTGTGTCCGTAGCTGGTTTGAGAAGCTCGGAGAGCATCAGTGACCACCGTAGCCTTGTTAGACATTGAGGAAATGTGCTCTGTCACTGTCTTGTCTTTTCTTCCTTTTTTATTTCCCTTCTCCTCCCTCCCTCTCTTCTCCTTCTTCTTTCCTCTCCCTCTCCTCCTCTCCCCCTCTCTCTTTCTTATCATGTGTATATATGTGTGGGGTATGTATAACTATGACGCTGCATGCGTGGGTGGGCACACACACACATGTACATGTTTGTGCCCATGGAAACCCAAGGTTGTCATAGGGAGTCCTCTCTGCTTGCTCGCCATTATATATATGGAGGCAGGGGTTCTCACTGTGGCTGGCACTCACCACTTTGGCATCATAGGCAGCACGCCATTTACATGGTCTCTGGGTCTCCTGCCTTAGCCGATGAGTTATCCACTCCATTGTTTACCACTTTCTTAACTTTATGAGTCTTTTGACCTACTTTTCTTTCCTTCCTCCTTCCCTCCTTCTCTTCCTTATAAAAATTACAGCGTATAAAGGATACCACCACTGAGGAACAAAACCACAATAGGGCTCTTGTGTACCCTCCTTTTCTGTAAATAGAGCCACATTTGAGCTACCATTCTTCCATCACAGGATTGTGTAGCCTATAGAACGTGCTTTCCGCCTACATTTTCCTACGCATGGAGCCTCTGGACTGAGCTAAGGTTCCCTTGGGTCTTGTGAATATTGGATTTTTCTTCTCTTTTCTGGTATTACATTTCCTCACAGGATGTATTTGGGTTTCTGCCTGGTAGCAGAGAATGCAGATAGAGTCAGAGGAACCTTGAGACTCTTGTGATTTCATCGCTGATAGAGTGTTGCAAGAGTGGCCAGGCAAGCTCTCTGTCACCTGGATTTCAGGCCCTTCTCTGCCCTGCCCTCATACATCCTTGAATTCCTCCTGTCTTGAGTCTTGAGGCTCAAATCTCTAACCTGGGATGGTGTTTTGAACCTAGCACTACCTGTACCTTCAGGTAACTTCTCTCACACCTTCAAGATCAACGTTATCGTTAGAATCTCAGCTTTCCCCAGAGATTTTAGGAGTCATTTTAAGCTTTGATGTTGTGCTTGTTTGCATGATTAAAGTTTTCTTTTCTCTTTTGCTACCAGCAGTATGGGAAGAATTCGGGGCTTCATACACGCCTGGAAAGAGTGCTACCACTGAAATGCAGCTTCAGCCAAGGAAAAATGTTTGTCAAGTCTAATGTGCAGGGTTTTTTCTTTTGTTTGTTTTGTCTTTGAGATTTGTTTATCTTTATTTTATGTGTTCGGATTTTGTTTTGCCTGCATATGTGTATATGCACCATATGTGTGCCTGCTGTTTGTGGAGGCCAGAAGAGGGCATTGGATCCTCTGGGACTGGGGTTACAGATGGTTGTGAGCCACCATGCAGGTGTTAGGAACAGAGCTCAGGTTCTCTGCAAGAGCAGCCAATGTCCTTAACTGCTGAATCATCCCTCTAGCCCCATGGTGTTCAGTTTCTAGGAGTAAATTAACCTTTAGCTGAAGAGGGAAAGAGTCTCACGCTATGACAAGATGACTCTTTTCCCTGAAGGTTTGTGGAAGGAAGAAGTTTTTCGAGAGTAATGGGTGGTGAATTGAGTCTCTTTGCCCCCGTGACAACTTGATACAAGGGCCTTCTTAAGCTCAAGTACAGCTTGCTTACAGCAGATGGTACCAACCATAACACTAGCAGTAACGGAGAAGGAAAGGCGACATTCCTGTAAACGACAGGCAGAGGGGACAGCATTCGATTACTGTGTTTGAGAAGGAGCTATTCCGACACTTAGAGAGGATTTTTTTATTTATCACTCTTGGCTTCTACTCCTGTGTCTGCTGTTTTATTATTGTGGCTCTTTCTTTACAGGTACCTGTGATGAATTGGAAATTGCTAATATGTATGGTAAGTAGGCAGGTGCAACAGGAATCTTTGCTCCCAGCTTATTAGGAGAATCCACCCCCACCCAGCCCTCTCTTTTAACCCAGTCTGGCCTTGAGCCCACTACATAACTGAAAATGACTCTGAACTCCTAATCTTCTTCCACGTCCCAAGTGCTGGGATTGCTGACTTGTACCTGGCTCTGGAAATGATCACATAGCCCCCACTTGTGTGTTCTTCCTGGGTTTATGACTCCATCATAGATGAATGTCCTGGGAGTCACAGTACAGATGTAGGACACCCACTGGGTTTCCAAAGTGTCATCTCATGGGACAGTATGGTTTGGCCCAGCTCTTACTTAGTGGTTTCCCATGTAAAGAACTCTGGCTTGATGTCCCCGGGAGGCCATCTTTCTCTTTGTGTTGCATGGCAACACAAAACGTAGCCACACTGAGTCTTGATTGTGTGTTTTGGATGAAATGAGATGTATGCATGCATTTTTTTGGAATAGGGCTGGAGAGGAGGAATCTGTGAGCCAGTCACAATTCTTTGCTTCAAGATATTTGGAAGAGAGGCCTTCCCTGGGGCGGACTGACTGCAACTCTGATGCAGAGGCATTAAAATGATTGACTGAGAGGCTGTCTATTCAAACTCTGAAGATGAAAGGCAGTGCTTAGCAACTCGAAAACGAACCGAGCCTTGTTAGAAATCAATGCATTTAAGTGGAACTGAATTGGTGGATGGAGTCCCAAGCAGCCCGTGCCTGGGGTTTGGGTACCTTTGTCATCTTCTCTAAGTATCGTTTAAGTCAGTGATAATCTGTTAGCAGTTCTGTGTGCCGATTGGCTGGGGGAGATTCTTTTCACATTGAATGAGAAGATAATTAATCATGTTACAATCTTTCTTTCGCTTTGGTGAAGATTTCAGCCAGCTGGTTAACTGCCTCAAGGCACCTGCTTGGCTCAAAAGTTGTCGTCAGATTCTTTGCTTTTGCAAGGAGAATAAGGGGCCAATCCCTTTGGATGACAAGTTTAGGTAGATGATTAAATTTGGCCTCTTAGTCTCTAGCTGAAAATTCCACTCAGTTGTCTGGATTTTCTCCTGATATGCCTTAGACAGTCCTCTGGATTGCCGTGGCTGATCACCCTGGTGTTTATTGTTTCTTCTCTCTAACCAAGTGCAAGGTCCTCGGCCCACTTTCTAGTTCATGGGTTCATGGGCTGCAGAAACACAGAGTAGACGTACCCGTCTTTAGATTAAGAATAGTCTGTGAAGTTGGGCTCACAGGGACACAGTAACTCTGTAGGAGAGGGCGCGGGTGTGGGAAATACTTCTCTGATGATAATTTACAAAACATACTACTTTCCTCGGGTTTAGTTCAAATTCACAGCGCAGTTGGCCATGCGCTGGGCTCCATTTGGCTGAAGCGGCATCATGTCAGATGCCAAGTAAGCTGATCCAGTGTGCCCAGAGCCAGCCAAAAACCTGGGATCCGTTCCTACCTCCCTCATCCCCATAGCAAATTCATCAGTGAATCCTGTCACTCAGTCTCTGAAACATTTCTCTGAGCATCCCTCATCTCTACCGATGATCGACCCTGGAGGATTCCACCATCTTTCCCCTGGACCACCACAATTACCTCCTGAGTGGCCTCCCTGCTTCTATTTCATCTTCCTGCAAATCCACATCCCGGTGGCAGCCAGAGACCCTGACTAAAAGCCCATTAAACCGCCAGGCTCCCATTTTAAAAGCCGCCCTGTAAATCCTGTATTAAGTAGGTCTAAGCAGAGACCTCAGCCGTCTTCAGGCCCCTCTGAGATGTGCTCTCTGCCTGCCTTCCTGACCTCTCACTTCTTTCCTCTCTTTTTTCCATCTGTTTCTTTAAAAATGTAAGTAAAAAGAAATAACAGTTGGATGTATCACAGGGCTCCCAATGGAGAAGCTAGAGAAAGTACCCAAGGAGCTAAAGGGATCTGCAACCCTATTGTTGGAACAACATGATGTACTAACCAGAACCCCGGAGCTCTTGTCTCTAGCTGCATATGTATCGAAAGATGGCCTAGTCGGCCATCAATGGAAAGAGAGGCCCATTGGACTTGCAAACTTTATATGCCCCAATATAGGGGAATGCCAGGGCCAAAAGAATGGGAATGGGTGGGTAGGGAAGTGGGGGGCGCTATGGGGGACTTTTGGGATAGCATTGGAAATGTAATTGAGGAAAATATGTAATAAAAATATTAAAAATCAAAAAAAAAAGAAATAACAGAAAGGGATAGGTTGGGAAGAGAAAGGAAGGCGGTTGGTCAGCAGAGTGGAAAGAGAAGACGGTAATGGGAGTGAATATGACTGAACTGTGTTATGGACACACATGAAAATGTCATAATAGAACCCATCATTAGAATTAATATATGATAATAAAAACGGAATCTCAGCCCCCAAGCCCTGCCTGAGGCAGCTAATGGCTGTTGGGGGAAGAAAAATTGATTTTCTTTAGTGGTGTAGCCACTGGCAAGCTGTCTATAATTCAGTGAATAACCCGACACCCATGTGCATAGTAGTGATCCTAATTAAACTCACTGGGTCATTAAAAAACAAAACAAAACAGAGGGCTTGGAGAGATAGATGGCTTAGTGGTTAAATGAGCTTCTTGCTTTTCCAAGACACCCAAGGTTGGCTTCAAACACCCATATTAAGTGACTCATAACAACTTGTAACCTTAGCTCCAAGTGGTCTGATGACCTCTTTTTGCCGTCTTTGGGGAACTCATGTGAACATATCTCCACACTGATAGATGTTGATGTTTATATAGAATCAAAATTAAAACAAACATTTAAAAAGAAAGAAAGAAAACGTCTTCTCCCCCGCCCCTTCTTATTTTTGGGCCTCTGTAGTAGGTATTTCCTGTGCTTGGAATGTCTCCTGTAGCCAGATTGTTACAGGAAATCAAGTAAAAAAGCTCATGTTGCTGATAGATTATTTCTTTGCCGGTGGAATGAGCCAATTCAAACCAGATTATATTATATTAAAGGCAGGAATATTGGGAAGCTGCTCTTGTGTGAGTTCACCGGCCTCAAGGATTGATGCCCAGGGGACTATGGGGAGGAGAAGAGAAGGAGAAGAGGGAGAAGAAGGAGGAGGAGGAGGAGGAGGAGGAGGAGGAAGAGGAAGGAGGAGAGATAGAGATAGAGATACACAGACACACACAGACACACACAGACACACAGACACACACACAGACACACAGACACACACACAGACACAGACACACACACACACACACACACACACACAGAGAGAGAGAGAGAGAGAGAGAGAGAGAGAGAGAGAGAGAGAGGATGTCTGTTTATATATGGAAGAGCCTCTGGGGGAAGGGCAACTGAGCCCCTCCCTGGGCTGGAAAGTTCAGGTAGGTATGCCAGGTAGAGACTGAAGGATGCTGGGAGAACCTGGAAGCTTTGGCATGTGCACCTCAGTCACTTGTCCCCTGGTCTGAACCCAAACAGTTTCATTTGATTTATTTTTATTTCACAGAACTAAGGATTGAACCTAGGACCTTGTGCCTTCTATTCAGGTTTCACAATCCTTGGGGGAATCTTTTTTTTCTTCTGTGCTGAGGATTGACCCCAGGGCCATGCCTATGCTAGGCAACCCCCGGCCCCTGGACCCCTCCTGATGACTAAAGTACTAAAGCCCCTTTGGAGTACAGGTCTGTGTCACCATCCAAGCAGCACAAACTTCTGTTCATTTTCCTCCTTTGTTTACTAAGGTGGTCTCCACTCTAATGTAAAGTCTGCTAAGCCCCGGACTTGTCCAGTGTGCTTAGAACATCCCCACCACAAAGAATAGTACCGTGCTGACATTAGGAGCCTAAGAAATGCCTATCGGTTAACGAGGGAGCAAAGACCAGTGACAGGATTTCTGTGACCCAGGATTAGATGTTTTTACCCAGAGCCCTATCAGGAATTTAGGGACAAGGCTGAATGACTTTTTTGTAGTTTGATTCTGGATCCATGTTCTGAGTTTCTAAGTCATCAGACATTCTCTGTGGCCTAATGACAGTGACACTGTTGAATGCTCTCACACAATGACAGCTCTTATCTGGGGGAGGTAGGACGCCGACCTCATTCTCACATGGTCTGATCCATTGAAAAGCAAAATGTGTCCTTAATTTTAGGCTCCATTTTATGTGACATTTTTGTCTTGCTAAAGGTTAAGGGCCAGTGAGAGACTTGGAGGAAGCCGGCAAGCCAATGTGTCTTTATTCACATTTAGAAATTAGCTGGCACTGGGAACAGTCAGTGTGCTCACCCTGATTTGAGGGCTGGTTCTTATGTTTCCCAGAAGGGTGGGTGTCTGTGTCCTCCGTGTCTGAGATGTCTTATTCATGCATAAACAAAGGGCAGGCATGATCGAGACAGGATGAGTCTCTGCACCTCACAGACAGGAGAAAAATGTAGAGTCGTGATGCTCAAAACATTTCTCAGCCTTAGTTGTCAGAGCTGGTACCCACTTCAGCACATTTGCAGCATGAACTTGGTTAAGGCTAGGTCAACGACACCATAAAAAAGAATTTTGCAATTAAAAAAGCTTAGAGGGATTACTGGCAAGATGCCCTTTTACTTCTTTCTCCTTCCTTCATTAAAACCATGCCACTTAAAAATGTAAACCTAGCACAAGTGTTTCCTTACATCGGTTTTGCCTCTCTGCTAAAGCAAAGGCAGAAAAGAGCCATCATTTTAAAAAACATCTAAAAAGGCTATTTTGGGGCAGAGTTTTACATAGCTCAGGGTGGCCTGCAAATCGCTCAGTAGCCAAGGATGACCTTGCTCTTCTGATCTTCCTGTCTTTATCATCTGAGTGCTGAGACTACAGTTATGCACCACTGGGCCTGTTTGTGTGTGCTGGGGAATTGAACTCAGGGCCTCAAGCATGCTAGGCAAGCACTCTCACAACCAGACAGTTTGGGAAATCCTTCCCATAGCGTGTTCCAGGAATCACCAGCCTTGAGCCATCTAGATGGACACTTCTTTTCTCACTCCACCCATATTAAGAGCACTGTTCTACCAAACCATATCCCCAGCTTCTCTCCTGTCTTACTATAATGAGTGTGTGCTTGTGTATGAGGTGAATGTGTGTATAGTATGTGTGAATGTGTGGTGTGTGCATGTGGTATATGTATATGTATAGTATGTGTGGTGTATGTGTGTGTGTATGTGTATATTGTATATGTGTATATGTATGTATGAATGTGTGGTGTGTGTGTATGGTATATGTATGTATGTATGTATGTATGTATGTGGTATATGTGTGTATATATGTGTGTGTATGTTGTAGGTGTGTCTGTCTGTCTGTATGTATGTATGTATGAGTGTATGTGTGTGTATGTTATTGTATGGTGTTTATGTATGTATGTGTATGTGTATATTGTATGGTGTATATGTGTGTTTATGTGTGTGTGTGTGTGTATGTGAGTATGTGCACATCAGAAGACTCCTCTGTAGAGTCAGTTCTCTCCTACTTTTATGTGTATTCCAGAGATTGAATTCATGTCACCTGGCTTGTCCAGCAATGGCTACACTGGTTAATGTTTGCTATTTCTATAGCCTTAGACATTACCTTTTTTGTGTGTGTGTGGGTTGACAACATTCAAATCTTTTGGTTCTTTATAAAATATATCGTATTGTCATAAAGTAGGTGCCCCAGTGCACCAATATCACTATAACTAATCTTACTGCCAGGTTACATGTTGGTGCCGACCCCTCTACCTTCTCTCCCTCCCCTTACCTAGTCGGTGGAGACCACTCTTCACATCTATTTCCGTGAAGTCAGTATTCTAGAAGACAACCTTGACTGTGGCTCCTTGGAAGCCTTCCTCCTTGCTTTTGTGACAGAGTCTCTCAGGCTTGGGCCTTACCACGCAGGCCAGGCTGGTTGGCATGGAGACCAGGGATCTGCTGGTCTCTGGCTCCCCAGCACTGGGCTCACAGGCAAGCACCACCACCACACTTGGTGCTTGTTTTTACTTATTTATTTATTACTTTATTATTCTCTAAACATTTTAGGCTTTCTCAAGTTTATTTTCATCTTAGCAATGTCTTGTATTTATTCATTGACAATTTTATACATGTATACATTACATCTTGATCATACACACCCCAACTCCCTCTGAACACCTCTTAAGATGTCTCCTCCTCTCTTTATGCCCTTCCCCTTCTTGCTGCCCACTGGCATGTTGGCTGGTCTTGCTGACTTGCTCTGTCCTTGTCCCATAGCCACAGTTGTAATGAGGTGGTGAGTACAACAGGCACGGATGTCCAGGAGAGAATGCTCACAGCCTACCGCCTCATCCTCAGCTTCACACTTTCTTCCCAGTTCTTCCCCGACGTCCCCTGAGCCTTGACCTAAACACTCACATTATTTATTCCCAGCATTTTGACTAGTTATGAGTCTCTGCATTCACAGCTACTCACTGTGTGGTTCTGGGGTCCTCTGGGGCCTTCTTGACTAATATTTGGGCAGTGGTAGCCTACACCTGGTCTGAGATGCCCAGGTATTAGCCCATGTCTTCTGGGAAAGTGTTGCGCACAAATGCAGGGAACTTGTGTTCAAACACCTCCTTTTTTTATAAATTATCTTATTATATTAAAATTTTTGGTTTACAAAGTGGTACACCCCTTCTTCTACTCTGTCCCCCTTCCCTGGTTAAGCCTATTCTTTGAGGCAGGGTCTTATCATATAGCTCTGGCTGGTTTAAAACTATGATGTAAACCACAGCAAGCCCTAGCTTAAACCTTTTAAAGGATTTTATTTTACTGTTAAATCTCTCTCTCTCTCTCTCTCTCTCTCTCTCTCTCTCTCTCTCTCTCTCACACACACACACACACACACACACACATACACACACTCACACACACAGAGCAAACACTCCTAACCGCTGAACCACCATCTGTGCAGCCCTCCAGGCAAGTTATTTTGATTAGGGCTTGACTCATTTTTCAGAGTTTACAATGGTTATGATGGGCACACTCAGAGTGAATGCGACTCTGTGAGAGAGCAGATAGAGTTTACGTTTGGATCTGAGAAGCCAGCCGACTGTGATAGTTTGTATATGCTTGGCCAAGGGAGTGGTACGATTAGAAGGTGTGGCCCTGTTGGAGTATGTGTGTCACTGTGGGCATGGGCTATAAGATCCTCATCCTAGCTGCCTGGAAACAAGTCTTCCTCTAGCCACCTTCTACTTTTTGGTAAGTTGCTTAACTAGACTAACTTCTTGTCCCCCGATCTTTGCAAAGGCTATCCTAACTAGAGATGAACATTAGAAACGACATGTGCAAAGGCTGGTATAAAATAAGTGCTCAGAAAGGGGAAGGTATTGTTTATTGTTATTAGATTAGCATGAATATTGTTTCCTGATTGGGAGAACATACGCTGGAATCTGAGCAATATCCTTCGAACCCTGCTTCCAGCCCGCCCGAGTCCTTGAAACTTAGTGACATAAACCCCAGGTACTTCATTCACTTGTAGAGTGGGGTGAACAAAAATACCTCTGCTAGAGCTGATGTAGAGATTTAATGACACAATTCATGTAATATGTTTAATAGTGCGTTGACCATTATCACAATTATTTAAAAATTTGCCATAGAAAATACAGGGCTGGAGTCAGTAGGTGTGAATAATGAGTATTTAACGCTCTACAGACCATGGGAGTTGTGTTTTCGACTACTCAACTCTGCTGTTGTAGCAGGAGACTCAGCTTCGTGTAAACAAATGAATATGAATGGGTTCCAGTCAAGTTTATTAACAAGGATGGGCAGCGCGTGCAGTCAACGTGGCTTTTGAATCATAGTTTGCCTTTTCTGGATACAGACAAATTATGAACCACTGACTATGTTTTTTTGGAAGAAAGATCTTTTGATGGCGGGGTACGGTGGTGTACAACTTTAATCCCAGCAACTGAGAGGCAGAGGCAGGCTAATCTTTGTGTTTGAGGCCAGCCTGGTCTACACAGTGAGTGCCAGGTCAGGCAGGCATACACAATGAGTCTGTCTCTGTCTCTGTCTCTGTCTCTGTCTCTGTCTCTGTCTCTGTCTCTGTCTCTCTCTCACACACACACACACACACACACACACACACACACACACACACACAGAGTGGGGGGGGGAGAAGATAGGAAGAAGAGAACACTGTTGCTACAGGAACAGAGCTAGCACTGACCTAGAGGAAAAGAATTCTGTCACCTGGGGGCATAGATTCTATCTGCAGACCTTGTTCATGGTGAAATTTACTTACTCAGGCAAGAGGTTTGCTTTGCATCCTGACCACAGACTGTTTTTTTTTTCCCAGTAGCCACGGCTCATAAACAGGTAGAAGACCCTAGGGGCTCACTTTACAGTCGGGTCCACAGTTCACCCCATAAGCGCTGACCTCAGCTTCGTTCCATCCATGATGCATGCATACAACTTAACAGATGCTCCTTGCGAATGTGCTCTGCTTCTGATAGCAGCAGCTCGCCCCGCTTCCCTTAAAAACTCACGGGGGGCTCCATTCTTCTTCCCTTGTTTGAAATATGAGGTTGGTTATACCCTTGCTTTGATTCATAGAACCCTTCGTGAGGAAAAGGCCTTTGGAGACAAGGTGTTTTGACCTTTGACCCCGCCTGGTGATCTTTTCCCTCTTGTTCATGAACCTAACGAGTGAGAGACTGGGTGGCCCACTCTGGGAAATGATTAAAGGTGGCACTTTGCTCCGGAGTGGAGATGTAATCTTATTAATCTGCTATCAGAGTACATCTTGCAGGCAGAGAAATTTAATCTTGGTCACTCTCAGATACCATATCTAGACAATTTATTTCCTCCTCTCTGATCTAGGTTCTTGGACTATGGGGGAAATTCCTGGACAGCTGCAGAAAGTAAGGTGTGAGCTATGATAAGCATACACCCTGTGGCTCTGTGCTGAGCATGGCCATTTGGGACAGCACTTTCGACGGTGGTGGGCTAGCCATGGGGGTGAGGCTGCAGGACTTCCTTGGCAGCTAGAGGTCTGTGTGTTCCCGTGGAGCACAAGTACAGCAGAGTTGTTTATAAACAGCAATCAGGACTCTGTGGGCTCACAGCCAAACTGGGTCCATTTTTTTTTCTAGTTGTGTATAGGGTGGCTTAAAAAGACCCACAGTATTTAGTAAATTAGGAAAATTATCTTTTACTCTCCCCCCTGTTATTTTGGGGGATAGGGACTACTGGTGACCAAACACAGATCTCACACACTCTGTATAAGCGCTCCACCCCTGAGCTGTGTTCTGAGCCCTCTTTTAGGATTTTAGGAGCCCAGGCTCCTCTTAGAACTCAGTCTGCAGGTCAGCTCACTCTGCCTTTAAACTTCGAATCCTCCTGCCTCAGCCTCCTGAGCACTTGGGATTACAGGTATGTACTAACAAGCTCTTTCATATTTCAATAATCAATTATCAGGGCATTTCAGAACCTTCATGGGTAAATATTGATAACTAATGTTTCCAGAATTCTTCTTTCTCCATAGTTCTTTGAGTGTCTGCGAGGGACAACTGGAGAGTTGGTAATACTCATGCCAGTGGCCAGTTAGGAACATTTCTTTCTTTTTCTTTCCTTTCCTCTCCTCTCCTCTCCTCTCCTCTCCTCTCCTCTCCTCTCCTCTCCTCTCCTCTCCTCTCCTCTCCTCTCCTCTCCTCTCCTCTCCTCTCCTCTCCTCTCCTCTCCTCTCCTCTCCTCTCCTCTCCTCTTCTCTCCTCTCCCTCCCTTCCTCCCTCCCCCTTGCCCCCTAACTCCCTCTCTCCCTTCCTCTTTATTTATTTACTTATTTATTTATGAGACACGCTGGCTCACACTCAGGCTCTTTCTTCCTCAGTTTTCCAAGGGAGTATGGGGTGAGCCACCAAGCCTGGTGGAAATTTCTTACATTGTTTTAATTATGTGAAGAATGTTTCTACAGGCATTAAAATATATTCATTTCCTTGAAGTCGATTTTGTTTTTGTCCCACTGGCCAAGAGCGCTGACACTCTTCAGAACAGGCCTTGTTTCCCTCACACCCTACTTCGTGGTTTCTGAAGTAACACTAATTATCTACCAACCCAAATTTATACTAGTCCACTTCGCGTCGATGCTCAAGCTTTTAAAAGTATTCTAGTGTTAGAACAGGAAATTCTGTGAGATGCAGGTGTTCAGCTGGAAGACAGGGCTCATCACTCAGATACGTGGTGGGGAGGAGCACTCTGTATGGAGGACACGAGAGTGGAGTCATTGGAAAGGGACGTTGTGTAGCCTCAAAAACCGCCAGCCGAGGTGAGAATGCTGGGCAAAGATGCACATGCCTTTAGTACAAGCACAGAGGGAAGGGCACCTCTCGGCGACTGTGGTCCTTGGGGCGTGGGGTGGGAATCCATGTTGCTGGTGAGCTCTCTCCCTTGGCACACCCGTGTGAGCACACGCATAAACACCCCCAACCTACGACTATCCTATTGTGAACCATAGCTTGAGATGGTTCGGTAAGCCCTTGAGGAAGAATTCTTTTTTTGCTTTAAGAATTTTTTTTTAATGTGTGCGAGCAACACAGATTAAAACACCAATTTTGCTTGCATGTAGGCATGTGCACTGTAAAGGCCAGAAGAGGATGCTCTGTGGAAGTGCAGTTATAGGCCGTTATGAGCTGTCATGTGGGTGCTGGCAACTGAACGTGGGTCCTCAGCAAGATCTCTCTGCCTCTATCCCGCCTCCCTCCTCACCTTCTTTTCCCTCCTGCCTTTTCTTCCTTCCTTCCCCACATCTAGGGACTAGGATTTATTAACTAACCATATTTAAAAATATTTTTAAGTATTTATTTTTATTTTGCATGTATGAATGTTTTACTGGCATGTTTGTCTGTGCACCACACATATCCCTTGTCCCTTTGGAGGCCAGAAGAGGGGGTTGGATGCGCTGGAATGGGAGTTACAAGTGGTTGTGAGCCACCATGTGTGCCCTGGGAACCGAACCCTGGTCCTCTGTAAGAGCATCACATGCTCCTAACTCTTTTATTTTCATTAGATATTTTCTTTATTTACATTTCAAATGCTATTCCCTTTCCTGGTTTCCCCTTTGAAATCCCCTATCCCATCCCCCCTCCCCATCTCACCAACCCACCCACTTCCACTTCCCTGTCCTGGCATTCCCCTATAGTGGGGAATCGGGCCATCACAGGACCCAGGGCCTCTCCTCCCATTGATGTCTGACAAGGCCATCATCCTCTGCTACATATGTGGCTGGAGCCATGGGTCCCTCCATGTGTCTTCTTTGGTTGGTGGTTTAGTCCCTGGGAGCTCTGGGGACATTCTTGAGCCACCTTTCCAGCCCCAACCTCCACACTTTTACCAGACCTGACTTCTATACAGGGTATCTCTCAGTAGGATAATACCAATATGAAAAGCCCACCAGACCTCTTTTCAGGTAACACTGAGCACTCAGTGGAGAGCAGGGATAGTTTATAATTTTCCCTGCAGTGTTAGATTGGGTTGGCTTGGTAGGAAGCACCATGGAGAAGACAGTGTGTGCTTTACATTACCCTAAGAAAAGACATAAACCCTTCCCTCCCGTGCTTCTGGGATGACAAGCCCAAGCGCCTGCTCCATCTGCTCATTTCCATAAACAGCATCAGGACAGGGAGAGGAGAGCTAAAGGGATGCTTTTTGTGGATTTGTAATCTCGGGATAAAATGCAGATCCCAGAAACACATCCAAAGCTCCTGTTTATCCAGAGCGCAAACATCATGGCAGGCACTGTAGTTAGTGGTGAGCATTTCTCAGAGTGCTGGCTGGGGCAAGCGAGTCTGAGCGCTTTCACTCAGGACTCCCACCCAGCCCTACGGTCCTGTTTGGAGCCTCAGGAAGGCGTTTCTTTCTTGTGCTCACTTTTAGTATTTGATTGATTTCATTTGGTTTTCTAATCTGCTCCCAGCTAATGGAGCCATACCTGGAATGTTTGATCAGCTGGTCCCTGAGTTTTCCTGCCATTTTAAATACGAATTGGATTTACTGGAAAGGAAAGCTCCCCATGTTCTTTCTTGCAGATGCAACGTGGATGAGAAGATAGGAAGACTTTTCTTTCTAGCTTGTTGTTGTGGAAGGAGGAGGGAGAAAGGGAGATAGGAGGGAGGAGGGAGGAGGGAGGAGGGAGGAGGGAGGAGGGAGGAGGGAGGAATTGTCCTACCTACCGACTTAGTCCAGGGTTTAACTGCCCAAGGACAGAGTACTCACAAATGGTTAATTTCTAGACCCCAACTGCTTCAAGTGAAGAGGCTGTCTTACTGGTCTAATTACTCTCTGAAAGTAGGTGGGACTGAGTCTCCAGTCTCTGCAGGAGATTCTTGCCCTCCCCTCCTGAATAGTTAGGCTGAGCCTCCTTTTAAATCCCCCAGCAGCCCTCTCTTCTGGTCGTTGTTATTTTCCTCCCTCACCTCTGGACAGTTCCTCACATTCACTTGAAACATCATCGCAGGAGAACTTGGCTTTGACAGAAGCCTCTCTGAAATTATTTTTTATCCCGTTCTGGCTTGCACTTGAATAATTCTCCATCAACGGCACGTCTGATTGAGTTGGCATCACAAACCCTTTTGTATGCTAGGCTTTTTTTTTTTCCCTTCAAGAAATATTAAAGTCTGAATAAAATTGGAATAGCTGCCTGGTAATGATCTCATTATGTATAAATACAGAAGTGCTCGCAGGGGAGATAATGACTCCAGGACTCAGGTATGCCGTGAATACCTATTATCTTCCAAGGAGTCAGCTGCATCGAGCACTCACGCTCCCCCAACATCCCTTTCAGTTTGAGGTTCAAGTCACAGAGAACGAATGGCTGATTGAAGCTGGGAATAGGGCTTCTCCCTTCCCCCGCCATGACATATGTTCCGAGATGAAAGGGACCTGGGCTGTGTGTTTACTCTTCATTTGGGGCTTCACATGTTCTGACTGATCGGAAAGACAAAAAGGCAGAAGGAGAGACATTTGGTGCTGGCTGAAACCCATATCCATTCTCGATGTGAGTTTCCTCGTTTGGTGCGGATAATTGTGATGAGACAGTTCTGGGGATAGACGCTACTAAAGGCTTTTTAAAAATAACAGGCCTGTCACCCAGTTTGAGTTCTTATGCAGCAAAAGAACAAACCCAGATGGAGGCAGTAGGAAGGCTGCAGGGTGGGAAAGGCCCCCTGAATGTGGGAGGCGACTAGTTATTAGTCCCAGTCATCTTTCCCAGCAGCCAGGATATAAGGAGATGTGTTCAGCACATTACAGAGAAAAATATATGGACATGTACATACACACACAGGCTTCAATTCCCAATATGGGCTAAGCATCTCTGGAAAAATCTTTTGTTATTAGCATCAAAAGAAGGAACTGAGTGCAGTTGAGAGTGATAGGCTCAGACTCTGTTGTTCCCAAAGTCCCTGTTAGAGCCTAAAAGGGCCATTTATCTAAGGGTGGGGCTGAGGGGGGGGATCACTGCCTATCATCTTAGAATAGGAAGAGAGGTGGCTGGAGAATGAGTTTGGTGGTTAGTATTTTCCCAGGATCACACATCTTAGGAGTCCCCGAGATTTCCAAATCAAGGACTATAAAACTATAAAATGACATTACAGGGGCTGGGGAGATGGTTCGGTAGGTGAACTGCTTACCACGCAAGCACAAGGACCCGAGTTTGGATCTCCAGCACCCATGGAAAAGCATTACTTGATGACATGCGTTTGTAATCCTAGTGTGGGAGAAGCAGGGACAGGAGAAGCCAGGGACTCACTGGCCACCCAGTCTAGCCAAGTTAGTGAGCCACAGGTTCACTGAAAGACCTACTTAAAAAAGTAAGGTGGAGAGCAAAAGAAGATGCATAGCACTGATTTCTGGCCTTCACGTGTATTAATTTGCACACACATGTGCACATACATACATGGATATACATACCCCTCCCATATAATCAATCAAAAAACATTATAAGCATAATTCTTTTGCAGAAGCCAGGCTGGGGGGTAGAAAGATTTTGCCTCTTGCTAAAAGTCCTCATTCATTGCACGCAGAATGCTGCTGAGCTGTCTCTACAGGCAATCCCTACAGACAGAGTGTTGGGTGCTAACATTGACTATTGTGAGGAGAGTCAGGTAACACGTTTGGCCATAGATGCATCCTCCCTTGCAGTGCTGAATGACACACTGCCAGGCTTCCCTTTACCTTTTAAAAGAGCAGAGGGAGAGAATCTTCTCTTTGTCCTTCCAGCTCCATGGGCCTTGTACATGGGGAACACATGCTCTCATTTCCAGTCTCACTTCCTTGGGTGATGGCACTGAAAGATGAGCTCAGCCATCTGCAGACGTTGCATTGGGACTCACCTCCTGTACTGTCTCCACTGATTCTGCAGAACCAAAGACAAATCTGTAGTTCGGCAGATGAGACTCCATCTTTATGATTGCCCTCATATAACCTAGTCTGTTTCAGTATTTTCTGTGTCTTGGATGCTGTCTCTATAGCCCTTGCTTTTCATCCCATCTGACCATCAGCTCTGTGAGGTGGGCGCTGGCATCATTTTACATATATCATAGATGGCTGTTTGGTGTCTGCTAGTGATTCATTTGTGGCTAGAAGAGGAGATGGTTTCCATGCACTACCATGCTCAACTATTTAACTGGTTTTAGTGGAGTCTTCAGTGTTCAGTGTGGGGTTCAATATGAATATGAAGCATAAAACCACTCTACAGAGCATCTGTGAACTAATAGGCAGATAGGAATAGAACCTGAATATACTGCCTTGTGGAATAAACTTAGGTTTGGCTTTGTGTCTCTCGTTAGTTAGTCTTTATGAGTCTAAGAGTCTTTCTCAAAAGTAGGATTAGACTAGATGCCGGGTTACTAACTTTCTCCTGTAGAAGGCCATAAAATATATATTCTAGCCTTTGTAATTAATATAATCTTTGTCACAACTATTCAATTTCGCTGCTGTACAGAGTCAGAAAAATAACATAACAGAAAGGCACAGCCGCATTCAAGTAAACCTTTATTGACAAAGACATTTGTAATAAAACTTGAGTAGGTAGGGTGTGACCCATTCTCAGCCCCTGGGACAGATGGTTTGGGTAGATACCTTGGTTCAGAAAATGCTATAATTTCTCTACATGCCATGTGGATCTTACTGTGGGTGAGTGAGAAGCCATTTCTCTCACCTTTTCTCAGGGTGAGTATTGTTTTTAAGTCACCACTTGGCACTAGATGTACTCCTGGAGAGGCAATAGAGGGACTTCATCAACATTCTGATTGAAATTGTAATGGGAGCCATGAAAGAAGGTGAGGGATGGGATGGGCATCACTGTTGCAGTTAGAAGTCTGGCCATTAGCTCAGCAGGACAAGGAAGCTTCCATGGGTAGGCTGGAGACATGGATGTCCCAGGAGCAGAATGCAAACATAAAAATTTCTTTTTAGAAAGAAGTGTTTATATAACTCCTTATGCAAGCCTTAGGATCCAAGATAATGAAACATAATTCTAATGTTCATGACATGCCTAATATAGTATGATAATTCTACCCAATATAATTCTGATAATACAACAAAATCTAAACATAATAGGTTGTGGTAGGACCTTTCGCCCATGCGGGACCTGTGCCTTGATGGTGTTTTTGCCCTCCATTGATCTCAGTGATGCTGTCTTCAACAGCAGCCTGTTGGTCTTGTTCTCCACCCTCCAAAAGTCCCCCCTCTCTTTTCATGCCTTATTTTATAGATTTGATTTTAATCTCTTTCTATCTAAAATGTACCTACCCAATCTCCATCTGAATACACTCATTTATTATTTCCATATATTTGAATAACTCTCCTACGACTTTGAATGAATGCACAATTTTAGGTCTGTTCCTGCTGAAAGGGACACAGAGAGCTTGTTCAACTGACTTGAGGGATAGTTGAAGGGCTTAGAGTCTAGACAATCCAAGCAGAGAGTGGACATCAGGTGGCAGGTCTGAGCAGGTCTATCAAATAAGGGGCTCATGGGGGTAGGTTTCTGTTGTTCACTTCCACTTCTGTTTGTGTTGCTTCACTGCCAAGTTTTTGTTTGTTTTTGAGATAAGGTCTCCTTAGCCCAAATTCAAACTCATATGCTGCTGAGGGCCATCTTGAACTCCTGACCCCTCCGGTCTCCATCCTCCACATGCTGGGATTACAGGTATGAACCACCAAGCCCTACACAGTCCAGCTTCATCTTTCGGCTGACATTTCCCTGGTAGTCAGATGGTACTGCAAGATTCAACTTCTTGTTTGACTAAGATGTGACTAGGAAAAGCAAACATCTTCCCCAGCAGCCCTGGTGTAGTGTCACTGGCTGTGCCTGGGTTGGCATGGCAGCTTGAACTCTGATGTGGGGCTCTTGGGTGAGGCTGAGATTTTGCGGGTGGTGAGGAGTAGGGCCGAGGCTACCCGTGGGATGCTGGGCTGTGTCCATCAGCAAGAGGCGGATGGTTGTGGGTTAACCAACAGCAGATGTCCAGTACAATGGCACTTTGTGATTTTCAAAAACGCTTTTATGGAAGTGACTCATTTGATTTGATAATTTTATGAGATATGTTTGTCAGCTGTTGTTATTTCCATTTTCAGATGAGGACACAAAGCATGAATCACTCGAACTCATTTAAATTCGTGCACTGACAGCAGAGGTTGTTTTAACTCTTTTCTCTGAATGGTGTTGACATCTGACCGAAATACAGGAAAATATTACTTCTACCTTGGACTAGATCTCTATCAATGCCTCTTAAAGTTGAATTGATATGTTGATTAGTCACAACACACTGGCTTGTACTAATTTTACAACTAATTAAGACCCTTCTGATCGTTCATGACTTGTAATAAAATGTAATATATCTAATTTTGCCCACTTAAATCAAGAAGATGCTTCTCTTTGTACTATCTCATATTAAACTCCTTCCATTGCCCTGAACAGGTAAGAAGGCTGGAGTAATCAGGAATTCAGAGCATGAAGTATCTCTGCCAGATTTATGCTTTCTTCAAGCTTAAGAGTCAGGACCTATTTTGTCTCCTAAGTAATTGCTAAGACGATTGAGCAATAAGGTATATGTAATGCTGATTAATGGCCAAGTTCAGTCTGGAATGATGCCCCCAGAGCTAAATCAGAGGACCATCTCTGCTTACTCAACAGTTTGTCAGCTGTACGGACGGAGGCCAGACTGACCTACTCATGGGATCATTTCACAGATGGACCATCTTTTCTCCTCCAGCCTCTTTCCTTGTGTTCTTATATAAGCAAAGTCTTCACTAAGAATATTGCCTTTAGAAATGACACCATTGGTCTGAAGTCAAAGGTAGCTATGCCTTTGTAAAATTCCCTCATCATTTGTTCTTGATCAAATCAGGAAAATTGTGGCTACTCAGTTAGTGTTAAATTCCTGTCAAGACACCAGGAAGACACTTAAAACAGGCCTGACAGTCCGTGAAAATCTGCTATTAAACAAATTCTACAGCACACATTCTCTCAAGGACATGGTTTTCCTTTTTTAGATTAGAAAAAGTGAAATTTTGTAACTCAGATGTAAATAGTAAAAGGATCTGGGAATAGTCAAAAATTGTACTCTGGACCAGTCTGGAGTACAAAATTTGTCCAAATATAAAATTTGTATTTTTTACAGTTATTTGTATGTATGTGTATATGTGTTGTGTGTATGCATGTATGTGTGTGTGTATGCATGTGAATATGTGTCTGCGTGTGCATGCTTGTGGATGTCACTTGTAGAGGTCAAAGAACAGCTTTGAGAGTCTCTTCTCCCCTTCCACCACAACACTGGTGATCAATCTGAAGTTGTCAGGTCTTGCAGCATGTGCCTTAATGCCCTGACTCATTGTACCTGACTTCTAGTCTCAAGACACTCAGGCAGCAGAATGGTGGCAGATATGTGCATCTTCTGCCGGTCAAAGCTGCAGGGAGGCTGTTAAGCCAACATAGGCCCATCACAGCATCACAGAGCTTTGATCTGTGCTCAGTTCAAATAGTCCCCCAACCCCTTTACAGGGACTCTGTGAAGTCCTAGCTGCTCAGGAACTCACTCTGTAGACTAAACAGTCTGGCCTTGAACTCAGAAATCTACCTGCCTCTGCCTTCTGAGGGCAAATAGGTTGTAGAGAAAGAGGAAACACATAAGTTAGTAGGAGTGGTGGTGGGATATGTGTGTGTTCTTATGGGTGTGTGTGCATACATATGGAGGGCAGCAGTCAGTGTTGGCTGTTTTCACCAATTACTTTCCACCCTATGTCTGGAGAAAGGGTCTCTCATGAAACCTCGAGCTCACAGGCTCAGCTAGGCTGTCTAGGGATCTGCCTGTCTCTGCTGGGGTTACAGATATATATTTCCACACGGGTTTTTATATGTGTGCTGGAGATCCCACACAGGTCCTCCTGGGCCATCCTTCTCGCTACTCTCTTAAAAACTCACCATCACCTGTTATCACAGTTTCAATGTGATTGAGAACTGTAGAACTGAACTGCTCAGAGATGGGGAGATTGCTCAGCGGGGGAGGTTTCTGCACGTAAGGGCGAGGGCCAGGATTTGGATCCCCCATACCATTTTTGTTGCATGAATGTGTAACCCTAGAACTTGGGTGTCGTGGGGTGTCAGAGACAGGCTGATTCCCAGAGCTTGCTGCCCATCATTCTAGTCAGTTGGTGAAGGGCAGGCCCCACGACAGATTCTGTTTCAAAAGATAAGGTGGATCGTGTTCGTGGGAGAGACTCAGTATCAAGCATGGGCATGCATATGCACACACACAATTATACATACACACACCATGCACACACGGAACTTGTGCACACACAAACTTGTGCACACACAAACTTGTGCACACATATACTATGCCACACGAACACCAAGAAATAAAATTGAAACGCAATCCATCCAGGGTTGTTTTCAGCCTTGGTTCTGGCTTTTCTTTAGGAGGGTATACAGAGGTAGAGGCCCGTGTTCTTGCTTTCTGCATGGTGACCATGGTGGCTGGCGGGAGTCATGCATCTGTGATGGACAGAGGTGGTCCCTGTCTTTCACAATGATCTGAACAGTGCAATTCCTAGCCTTTGCCTTACTTTACCCATCTCCACTCTCTCCAGCCTCATCCTCCGATCTTATAAAACCTCCACCACGCTGTAGGTATTTCATAGGGAAATTCTGCTTTCAAACTGTGCTGAATAGGTTTCAAAGAAAATGAATGAAAGCCATTCTTTTCTCCCCTTTCCCATGAAGCGATTAGCTATGCAGCCTGGAGAAAACAGTTTCTATTTAAAAGGAGAACTACACAGAGAGCAACATCTTTCCTTTCTTCCAAACCGCACACTGAAAACAGCAGCTCCTCTCCTCTGGCTCAGTGCTGTGGCCCGCCCTCCCTTCTGGCGGCTCCCCTCCACCCTCCCTTCTTTGTGACACCCCTTCCTGGCTACAAGAACAGGTTATCAAGGTGATAATAAGCGAGAAAATGTTCCAGCCTTGTTTTAAGCCTCAGCCATACCACACTGCTTAATCAAGGTTAAATGCCTGTGTGAACCTATGTTTTTTACCCCTCTGGCCACGCGGCCCTAAGCCAGGCTGATCCGGCCTGACTTTGCCCTCTCTCCACCAGAGACCAGCTGGTGTGGATGATTGAGGTGGCCTCCGGATCGAGGCAGCTGCTGGCTTGCACTCGGAAATTCAGTCCTCTCCAGGTAATTCCTCAGCTTATAAAAAACTTCGGCAGTGAATTCTGAATTGGATGCCGCCCACTCTAAGCTGGATAATGACAGGCTCACTGACTTCCACAGACACGGAGCCTAGGCTGGGTAGGGAGCAAAATACTGTATAAGGCATTTCGTGAGAAAAATAACTTCAGACCGAGTTTCGCATAGCCCAGGCTGGCCTTGAATTCATTTATGTAGCTAACAAAAGATGGCTTTGGACTTCTCATCTCTGGGTCTCTACTCTCTTAGCACTGGGGTTATAAGCACTCACCACTATGTGTGGATTAAACCCAGAGCGCCAGACATGCTAGGCAAATCCTGTACTAGGCTGTATTCTCATCTCAGAAGCTGTGACCTATAAGATCTCACTAGCAGATTTCTAGCAACTTTCAGACTGTAGTCTCGCAATCTTCTCCCTCTTCTTCTGAGCTCTTCCATATCCTAGGTAAAGGGCCAGTGGTTGGCCTTGTGATGCAGGGGGCCCCCCCGGGGCCCACTCTTGGGGTTCTCAGCTTCATAATAAGAGAATCTATGAATGGACTCACATGGAAGCACAAGGAAAAATCTGCTCGTGTTGAAAAGAAAGCCCCAGGGCAGGTAAACTGTAAACTTCAGCAGTGGCCCGGAGAAGGAAGATGATACAAGAGAGAAGAAGAAGGGAAAAAAAACCCCAAACCCACGACTTTTTAAACTGCATTGGGTGGGGGTCGGGGGCGGGGTCAGACACAGGGGAGGGAGGGATGCTTTAGGGAGAGGGGGAAGAAGTTCTGAAGGTTGGGAAAAGAGCCCAAAGTGTTAAGAAAAGCATGTTTAGAAAAAGGACGGAAGAAGGTATATCCTTTTGTTTTAGGAGGCTATGCCGGGGCCTGGCAAACACAGAAGTGGGTCCTCATAGTCAGCTATTGGATGGAACACAGGGCCCCCAGTGGAGGAGCTAGAGAAAGTACCCAAGGAGCTAAAGGGGTCTGCAACCCTATAGGTGGAACAACAATATGAACTAACCAGTACCCTGGAGCTCGTGTCTCTAGCTACATATGTATCAGAAGATGGCCTAGTCGGCCATCAGTGGAAAGAGAGGCCCCTTGGTCTTGCAAACTTTATATGCCTCAGTGCAGGAGAATGCCAGGGCCAAGAAGTGGGAATGGGTGGGGAGGGGAGGTGTGGGGGAGGGTAAGGGGGGCTTTTGGGATAGCATTGCAAATGTAAATGAAAAAAATACCTAATTAAATAAAAAAAAAAAAAGAAAAAGGACGGAAGAGAGAAATTACACTCTGGCAGGCAGACTTCCATGCTGTAGCCCTGTGGCCCTGCAAGTTATTGTTCTAAGGGTAAGAGGTGGAAAGTTCTCAGCACAGGACTAATTATTCCACCTGTCCCTGCAGGAGAACCAAACTGCACTCTTGAGGGGGGCGGGGTGGGGGTCAGACCTTGGCCTCGTGAACAGCTTGGCTGCAACTGGAATGCTAGGTCTCCTTTTAAGCCAGAGATAGTATTCTCTTGATCAGGAGGGTTTTTGATGGGTTGTTGTTGGTTTTTTTTTTTTGTTATTGTTGTTTGTTTGTCTTTTTTCCCCCTCTAACCCTTGTTTGCTAGAGGAAGTGAAAATGGCTCTCGAATCTCGCCTTGGGGGAGGCCACTTTCCTTGCCTAGAGTACCGCTTTGGCCCTGAATTTGAATCCCTAACTAACTGCAGAAACGGGACATGGATTTACCATTGGACCACCACTGGCCCCATCATCCAGAACAAGAGGGATACTGGGCCTGGAGATGTTCCTCTGTGCTCAAAAAGGTTGCCTAGGGATTGAAGCAACCATTGTCATCCTTAAGATGTTTTGTGTCAGCAGTTAAGACTTTCCGCACTCCTCAAGCTGGTCCCATTCCTGAATGCAGAGTCTCGGGTGGTAGCTGATGCTGTAGTAACTGTCCTGGGTTCCCTCATGGAAATGACGGCTTGGCAGAGGGAGGACCTGAACGCCCTTCTTGTTTCCCCAAGCTTCAGCTCCTACTTGCAGAATGTATTTTGGCAAGTGCAAAATCCAATAGTCATTGAACCCTTGATAATCTTCTATGCCCTGTAGAAGGGTGCTTTTTTTTTTTTTTAATTCATCCGTTTCTTCAGGAGGTAAGAAATAAAGCCGTTCGGTTCTAAGCATAAATTAGCATTTTTAACAATGCTGTGCAAAAAAAATTGTAATTTAAATAGAACTGATTAGAATTTTGATAGGGCACCAAGGAACTTCTAAACAAATGCTGATCAGGTAATGAGTGGAACAAGTAATTTATTTCAGCGGTAGTGCTATCTGTTCCGTGATTGGGTCACAGTTTCCCAAACATATATAGTGACTGTTCATTAATTATGTACTTCTCGCTTGGTAATTGTCCAATTTAACTACGCACTGTGAGCTTATAGCCAAAGCTGCAGACGAGCACCGGAAAAAGTAACAGCCTAGATAAAAGCATATTTCCTTTCTGTAATAACATTCACTAATTCAAGGACTCAGAGAGAGGAGAGCTATTGTTAGACTCTGGCCTTGGTCTTGTCTTTGTGCGATGGGCTAAATGGCTCACCATTTGTTAAACAGGGACATTTAAACTCCAGAGTGCAGAGCTTTGCAAACAAGGCTGTGCTCTGGCATTTAGCCTGCCTTCATGGGAGCAGCCTCACCTTGCAACACACTGTAGATGGGGTGGTTCTGGAAGGTTTGTTATCTGTTGACTGCATGCTTTTCTTAGGCTGAGCCAGCCTGGAAAATGTTCTGACCTAACCCAGGTTAAGTTTCTAGACTTTCTCCTTTGAAATATTGGAGGCTTGTTGTTTTTTTTTTTTTTTACTAAGAGAACTGAAATGTTTTCCTTTTATTTCACATCTGGGAAATTATATCACCGTCACCACCACCATCATCATCATCATCATCATTGTCATTATTCAAAGTCACATTTAGCCAAGGCTGGGCTTGAACTTGCTATGTAGTGGAGGGTGATCTGAAACTCCCGAACCTTCTGCTTCCACCTCCAGGATGCTGCTTACATTAGGGAGGTTTTACCCTCATTGTGGGTTTGTCATTCTGTTTTAGTGACTGCTGTGTGTGTGTGTGTGTGTGTGTGTGTGTGTGCATGAAGTTGGATGGTGTATGTGTGTGGTGCATGTACATGAGTGTGTGCATAGGAACTTAGACTAGAGGAGGATATTCTTCTGAAACAGGCTTTCTCACTGAATCTGGAGCTAGGCTGGCTGCCAGCTAGTCCCAGTGTTCCTCTGCCTCTTTATTGCCTGTGACACTGGGGCTGGAGGCATGGCTGGGACCATCATTTTCCATGCTGGGGATTAGACTTTTGCAGCAAGTGCTGCTACCCATGGAGCCATTTCCCCAGTTCCTATCGATCAGTTCTCATTGGCAGTTGACAATCAGAGCACCAGCATTGATGCCTCAGTAGGATCTTGATATTCATATAGAATGCCACCTTCTGGAATGTAAGTTGGAAATTAAGACCCAAGAAAGGAAATAATCATAGCATGTCTCCCAACACAAAATGAAATATGTTTTAAAGGGAGAACTGTCTCTTTATCATGGGGTTAATGCTGTCTTCTTACCCTGTTTCCATGTGTAAAGGCTTCTCGGGAAGTCATCCTTGAAAGACACGCCTTTAATCCCAGCCTTTGGGAGGCAGAGGCAGGTGGATTTCTGAGTTTGAGGCCAGCCTGGTCTACAGAGTGAGTTCCAGGACAGCCAGGGCTATACAGAGAAACCCGGTCTTGAAAACCCAAAACCAAAACCAAAACCAAAACCAAAACCAAAACCAAAACCAAAACCAAAACCAAAAAAAAAAAAAAAGACACAGAAGAGAAGAAAGAACTGTGTAGTCTAATGCTAGGCATAGTGATTTATGCAAATAGCGACTGTCTTCATTACACATCTCTTACAAGGGAAACATGTTTCATCCTTTGGGCTTTTTGGTAATTACCAAGTACAAAGCAAATACATTAGTGACTTTTATGTCCCTATGACAAGAATACCTGACAGAAGCAACTTAAGGGAGAGAAGGTTAATTTTGGCCTACGGTTTCAGATGTTTCAGTCCACTGTGGGAAGCCATTGTGGGGGCAGTAATGTGGAGAGAGCGTGGGGAGGGGGTGTGTTCATGTCAATGGATCAGAAAGCCAGCAGCAGGGACCGGAGTAGGGGTTGGGGTGGGGTGGGTATAATCTTCAAAGGTCTGCCCCAAGTGACCAACTTCTAAGAGCCAGGGTCCACCTCTTAGAGCCGGGCGTGGTGGCGCACGCCTTTAATCCCAGCACTCTGGGAGGCAGAGGCAGGCGGATTTCTGAGTTCGAGGCCAGCCTGGGCTACAAAGTGAGTTCCAGGACAGCCAGGGATACACAGAGAAACCCTGTCTCGAAAAACAAAACAAAACAAAACAAAACAAAACAAAACAAAACGGCTCCACAGCTTTCAAAATAGCACCGCAAGCTGGAGACCAAGTGTTGAAGATCCAAGCTTGTTGGGGCCCACTTCACATCTAAACCATAATAACAACCATCTAAGGATGGGCCCTGTGGAGGGGCTATGTAAATTCAGCTGGGGCTTACCTAAACCTAGATGCAGGTAGCGGAATGACAAGGGTGGATAGTGACTTTCCATCTCCTGTCAATGCCAGAAGAAGGCCCTGAATCCTTGGGAGATGGAGTAACTGGCAGTATTGACTTATCTGGTGTGGATTTGGGGGATCTAACTTCAGTCCTCTGTAGTAGCCATAAGTGCCCCTAGCTGCTGGGCGAGCTATCTCTCCAGCTCTGAAAATTTTTTTCTTGTTCGAAATCAACAGCCACTCTTTCCTGGAGACTTTCTGTCGCCCGTGCTTACTGTGGCAAAGGGGAGGGGTGAAAGTTCATCCTTGCTGAAGAATCAGTGGCACCTTCATGTTCATGAAATCCGACCATCATTGGGCAAAACATCTCTTCTAGCAGACCCTTTGGCAGCGGAGCAAACTAAGACCAAGAGAGAATTTCCATGTTCAAAATAGGTAGGAAGCCCTGGACCAGAGCCACCTCAAAGCAGTCTTAAAGCCCTTTGGCTGTGCAGCTAACTCCGGCTCCCTTTTAAATAAAGTCAGAAGGCATTAGAAGCCTTGGGGGTTGCTGATGTTGTTTTCTGCAGCGATGATTTAGCTCTAATGAAATAAACTCTTTGGAAATATGCAAAGAGAAGATTTGCTACCTTGAAACAAACAAATGGCAAATGGGGGGAAACATTGTGTCTGGGCTAATTTATTTTCTCAGGCTCTACTAACTCTTGAGCAATTAGCTAGATTATTTCCCTAATGTGAACAATGGCTGTATTCGTCCTCAAACAATTAATTGGACAATTGTTCCGGGGTGGGCGTTTACTCTATGACTTTTCCCTTTGCCTGTCACTTCCCTCTTCAGAGATGCCTGGCTGGCTTAGTGGAGAGACGTTTCCACAAAGTAATGTGTGTGTGTGTGTGTGTGTGTGTGTGTGTGTGTGTGCATCTCTCTCTCTCTCTTTCTCTCTCTCTCTGCATGTGTAAGATTGTAAGCTCTCAAAATTCATCACAAAGAACCATGGCTGCACATCCCCTAAGCAGATCCCCACATACCTCTGGACTTTTATGTTCTGGTTTACCTTACATTCACTGAGCTCCGAGTTATAATGTCTCCATTATTTTGGTGGGCACACTAGAGTTGATTGTTTCTCTCAGCAGCCGTCAGCCGCCCCCTGCGAGACCTCCACGGCTCACCTTATCATAATATTGGAAAGCAATTTCTCTTGACTGCTGTGAACCAATGCCAGAAACCCAAAACGCTGCCACAGCCATTAAGTGATTTCCAATTAGTTAATTGGTTTCACAGGCTGCTTCTTTCTAAACTGCACCTTAAATGAAAAGCAGAACCATCCATTTTTGAAGGGAGGAAAAAAATCCTGGGGCCTCTGGGTTTTAAAATCCCAAAGCACAGCATACTTTGGAAGAAACCTCACTAGAAATACCAGTCCCGCAGCACGCAGAGGGGAGTGGCACTGCCCTCTGACTCCCTGCTTGGCTGGGGGTGCTTTGCCCACTTTTACTTGGGAAACCATGCAGTGTCACAGGACAGGGATGGTTGAGATTAGCATGGATTCTCCTTTGTGCCAGCATCCTGGCTTCTGCATTGGGGGCTGCCGGGTTGCCTGGGCATGTCTGCTGCTGGCACTTTATTAAACGTCACTCAGAGTAGGGCAAAGCCTCTTAGGATGGCTCTTTAAGAGGATATCTACCCCTCTTTTCCCTCCCTCCTTCCTCTGCCCTCCCCCCACCCACCTCTCACATTTGCTGAGTGTGATAGCTCCCATCTATATGCCAGCATTCAGGTGGATCATGACTTTGAGGATAGCCCAGGCTCCATAGTGAGTCTGAGGTTAGCCTAGTTTATATACTGAGATTTTGTTTCAAAATGTACAAAACAACAACAAAAAACCCACCCCATGAGCACCATGATCACCGAGAGCACCATGAACACCGTGAGCACCAAGAGAACTATAAGCACTGTGAGCACCATGAGTACTGTGAGCACTATGAGCACTGTGAGCACCATGAGCACTGTGAGCACCATGAGCACTGTGAGCACCATGAGTACTGTGAGCACTATGAGCACCGTGAGCACCATGAGCACTGTGAGCACTGTGAGCACTATGAGCACTGTGAGCACTATGAGCACTATGAGCACCGTGAGCACTGTGAGCACTGTGAGCACTATGAGCACTGTGAGCACTATGAGCACTATGAGCACCGTGAGCACTGTGAGCACTATGAGCACTGTGAGCACTATGAGCATAGTGAGCACTATGAGCACCGTGAGCACTGTGAGCACTGTGAGCACTGTGAGCACCGTGAGCACTGTGAGCACTGTGAGCACTATGAGCACTGTGAGCACTATGAGCACTATGAGCACTGTGAGCACTATGAGCATAGTGAGCACTATGAGCACTGTGAGCACTGTGAGCACTGTGAGCACTGTGAGCACCGTGAGCACTGTGAGCACTGTGAGCACTATGAGCACTGTGAGCACTATGAGCACTATGAGCACCGTGAGCACTGTGAGCACTATGAGCACTGTGAGCACTGTGAGCACTATGAGCACCGTGAGCACCATGAGCACTGTGAGCACCATGAGCACTGTGAGCACTATGAGCACCGTGAGCACTGTGAGCACTGTGAGCACTATGAGCACTGTGAGCACTATGAGCACTATAAGCACCGTGAGCACCATGAGCACTGTGAGCACTATGAGCACTGTGAGCACTGTGAGCACTATGAGCACTGTGAGCACTGTGAGCACTATGAGCACTATGAGCACTGTGAGCACTATGAGCACTGTGAGCACTGTGAGCACTATGAGCACTATGAGCATAGTGAGCACTATGAGCACCGTGAGCACTGTGAGCACTATGAGCACTGTGAGCACTGTGAGCACTGTGAGCACTGTGAGCACCGTGAGCACTGTGAGCACTGTGAGCACTATGAGCACTGTGAGCACTGTGAGCACTGTGAGCACTATGAGCACTGTGAGCACTATGAGCACCGTGAGAACTGTGAGCACTGTGAGCACTATGAGCACTGTGAGCACTATGAGCACTGTGAGCACTATGAGCACTGTGAGCACTGTGAGCACTGTGAGCACCATGAGCACTGTGAGCACTATGAGCACTGTGAGCACTGTGAGCACTATGAGCACTGTGAGCACCATGAGCACTGTGAGCACTATGAGCACTGTGAGCACTGTGAGCACTATGAGCACTGTGAGCACTGTGAGCACTATGAGCACTATGAGCACTGTGAGCACTGTGAGCACTGTGAGCACCACCAAGCTACTTTGGGTACCTGGACCTATGGTTAAGTGGGAGAGTACTTGCACAGCACAAGACTGGGTTCTCAGCACCAGGGGAAAAAAAATCTGAGTTTTTTGAAAGGGAATGTGATGGTTATGTTCGGGGACTGCCAAAAAGAATGAGTTGGCTAGGCAGTGGTGATGCACGTCTTTAATCCCAGCACTCGGGAGGCAGAGGCAGGCAGATTTCTGAGTTTAAGGCCAGCCTGGTTTACAGAGTGAGTTCCAGGACAGCCAGGACTACACAGAGAAACCCTGTCTCGAAAAACCAAACCAAACCAAATTAAAAAAAAATTGAGCTGCAGGGGATGGGCAAGGGTCTGGAGTAGCACATGTGTTAGTGGCAAGGCTGTAATCTTGATTCTTGACATACTTGATTTGCACAATAGAGTAAATATTTGCCCAACAGGAGAAATAAAATAGGGTAATAACCGATTGACTCATAAACAATCCATTTTTTCCCAATAGAGGAAAACTGGCTTTAGTAGTGGACAGAATGCATACACAGGGGGATGGAAGTGTCCCCCAACCCTTTAGCCACAGACAACTCCTAAGTAGTAGTTAAAAGGTGGGCTTGGGTTTTCTCTTTCTACCGTGTGGGTCGCAGGGACTGAACTCAGGTCATCAGGGAGCAAGCCATCTGGCTGTCTAGGATGTCTGCATGTGTTCTGTGAAGCCACAAGCCTCGCCATCACACAATAAATAATTTAAAAACTTGAGAACAGATTCCGAAACCAGACTATGTGTGTGGACATGCTGACAGCTGCTTCCCAGTTGTACGGCTTTGGGCAACATTATCCGACTTGTCTATGCTCGGTCTTCTGGGAAATGGGGAGAACAGAACCCTTTTCATAGGGCTGTTATGAGGAATAAATGAGTCAGGTTTATAAATCCCTTAAAACCACATCTGGTACATGGCTTGTTAAATAAACTGCATGGTATGATTTGAGAATCTCCTTTGTTCTCCAAGCAGGGGGGAAAAATCGTCTCATGTTATGCTTAGTTACCTGCCAGATTTCAAACTCAAAGGAGGGTCATGGATGAGATTGGACCGAGCTAGACAGGCAGTCTGTCAGTCTGTCTCCTGATCACCTCTTTAAGATTGTTTCTCTTAAACTCAGTCAGTGCTAGATATTTCTGTTGGGAGGAGGGAGAGCAGAGAGGGCTGAGGTTCAGTTAGTAGAGTACTTGTTTATCAAGTTTGAAGCCCCAGGTGGGATCCTAACACTAAGTAACTGGGTACTGTTACTTAGTGTAACTGTGTGACAGCAGTCCCAGTACTAGGGAAGGGAAGGCAGGAAGGTCAGAGCTCAGGGCAGCACAGTGAGTTTTGGGTTCCCCGACACTCTGACTCACAGTTACAATCCTAACTTGCAAGACCGAGGTACGAGGATTGCCAAGAACTTGAGGCTACCTGGACTGCATCACTAGCCAGGGCTTGAGTGAGAGAGACTCTCAAACAGAAAACACTCACACACTCACACACACACACACACACACACACACACACACACACACACACACACACACACACAGAGACCAGCCAGTTTGGGGTTTAAAGACGAATCTCAGTTGGTAGAATACTTGCTAAGCATGCAAGAGGCCCTGGGTTTGATAGGCAGCACGGCTTAAAGTGGACACTGTAGGGCATGCTAATCCCAGCTTTCTGGGATAGGAGCTGGCAACAGGAGGATCATGGTTATCCTTGGCTACATAGTGAGTTTGAAACAAGTCTGGGCTACATGAGGCCCTGTGCCGTTATTTTTTTTTTAAAGCAATGTTTATGTATAGAAGTGGATTAAATGTAAATGGTGCACACACGCACGCACGCACGCACGCACGCATGCACAGGAAGCAAACCTTTGGCATGAGGGAAAGAAGATGCAGAGAAGGGAAAGTCAGTATTTCCTTGAGAGGACCAGGGAGGAGAAAGCAGTCAAGGGGGCCGAGGGAGTGGGGGCAGCAAATCTCACTGTGGGTTTCCTTCTGCTGTAGATCCATCGTCACTTCAGTGGCCCGTAGGCCTTTGGTAATGACTTAAGGGGTCAAAATTTAAAACCAGATTGGACGTGTTGATAAAACACAATCTTTATAGAAAGCTGCTGGAGCCTGTGGGGTACTTCCAGCCCCTGGAAGTGGTCCCCAGGTGGGTGTTCCCTGGATAACTGCCTCCTTCATCCAGCACCAGTCATTGTCTGACTTTCTTTCAGGTGACTTGATGGTGGGCACAAGCAGGGAGTTTATTTAGAGGCATGCTTTGCTGGCCTTGACAGTAACTCTTAGAAACTTGCCTCTCCTCGTGTGTGGGCTCTTTTTTTCTTTTTTAAAAATTATTTTTAGGTTTCCTTAGACAGCACATCCATTGGAGCTGAAACCGTAGCTTGAGAAATACCAAGTACGAAACTTCCTTATGCACAGTTCTTTGACATTGTGTGCTTTGAAAGTGGAATGCTTTTGGGAGAAGTGAGTCCCTCACCTCCTTCCCACCCCCAGCCTGGTCATTTTTCACTACCTTATTATGAGAAAGAGAGGGAGAGAGAGAGAGAGAGAGAGAGAGAGAGAGAGAGAGAGAGAGAGAGAGAGAGAGAGAGAGAGAGAGAGAGAAAGAGAAATTTCTTTTTGCTTTCATGAAATAGAATTCAGTGCTTTCTACTCCCAGGTTTTGAGAATAGAATCGGCTAGTTCAAATTGTTAATCAGTTTGAAGGAAAGAAGCCATCAGAGAGAATGCAGCATTTTTCTTTTCTAAAGAAGCAATGCGTCTTTTTTCCCCCTTTTGATACATTTACTTGTAGGGTCCATGAAGACAGCTAGGACTTTATGAATATTAGATTGGCCAACCAGCCATCCTGCCCTGCCATCCAGGAACTTACAATCCACCCTCACAAGGTCAAGACTGTGCCCCTTTACTTTTTAAATATTTTATTACCTTTTGTTCGTGGGAAACAAAAATCTCAAGTATTCCCATTCAGGGATGTTGAATTAGACTGACTTATTAAAGAATTAGATTTTTTTATGAGCCAATGAAAAGTTTTCTTGGAGTTCTTGCCTGACTAATGTTAATACCTTTTAGGAAAGAGCATTAGTATGCTACTAAAAATAACACCACTGGAGGATTCGTGGCTGACAGTGATGGCCCACATGGGTATCTGGGTGTCTCTGAGGCTGAGGAGAGGAAGCCCCAGGACACAGGACACAGGACTTTGGTTTCAGTTAGTCACAGGACTTACGGCCACCATTCAATTACATAGGATTCTCTGCTTAGGTTTTCTCTGTTGAATGGCTTTTCTGCTTCAGATGGCAGCAGAATGTCCCAACAGTCCATGCGTGTCTAAAAGCCTGATTAAATGTATTGCACTGTGCATGGAATATTCTAGTCTCCAGATATTATTTATGTTGAGACAAGGCCTGTCTTGTGGGACAAGAGATGCAGTAAACACCACATACTTAATGGATGTAATGGGTGATCTTCCCCCCTCCCCCCAGGATACTGCATGTGGCTGTCTGGGCTCTGAGGCCCTTGGTACGCGCTTGGCTTCTTCCTGACCTGCAGTAAACCCACGTACCCTGCTCGCTGTGCATTAGAAGTAAACAGATGCACTGGCTTGAATCGATATTGGCATTAAGCGGCTCCTGAGCTTTCTGTCAGTGTCTCTGATAGGAGAGGGTATTCTCTGGTTGCAGTGGGTTTGGGCGACAGGAAATTTAAGACTAAATGGGCTGGAAGTTTAATCCTTGGATGCATTTAAGTCTCCTGACTTTTACCTCAGTCAATAGGAGGAAGGGGATGCTCTCTGTTAGCACTGGGCTCTTCTTTCCCACTGCTCAGACTCTTCCTGCCCATTGCTTCAGGCTTCCTCCCATGGCGAGATGTCTGGGCTTCACTTGCTCAGAAGCTCAGAGGTCCGTGGAGGTTTACACTGATTCCCACCTACCGTCCTCGGTGTCTTATGTTATTAATCTTGCAATTTATTTTCTACTTCAAGAGAAAGTACCAAGTGACCAAGAGAAAGTACCAAGTGACCAAGCACACGCTGAAGTTTCTAGAAAGGAAAGCCACACCGTGTTAAAGCTTCTACAGGGTCGGTCCATGTAGGATGTCCGTGACCATGGAGATCAGAGATGTTACTGGTTTGGAGACAATTACCTGGTCTATTTTTAATAGACATCCATTGTCCACCTCTGCATGTGACCCGGTATCCTTATGACCATCAGGTAAAATTCTGTTGGAATATACAAACAGAACCTTAGCTCCCACCAACCTGAAAGCTAAGAATGTCACCATGAACTATTTGAGACCTGTAGCAGAAACTTTTCTCTTTTGTTATAACCACCTACCTGGTATTTACACCACTGAATTAAAAAAAAATAACCATTGACTTATTGTATTCTCTGCTTGTACTATTAAAAAAACCCATTACCATATTGCAACATGAATTTCCAGGTAACCTAAATCCGCATTCTATGACTGTGTCACTCACACTTGGCTCCAGAATAAACTTCCTTAGTCCCTTGAGGTAAGAGGCGGGGTTTGAGTTAATACCAGCCACTAGGGTTTAGGAGAGTTTGTGTCACCCGTGAGTGCTTAGGAGCTAGAACATCACCCTTCACAGCAGCTTCTGTTAACTGGATCATTCATTTGTTTATTTCGTGGCTCTGAGGATTGAAAACAGGGCCTTGGGTAGCACTTTATACTAAGCTGTGCTCCTAGATCCTGTTTAATTTAATTTAATTTAACTTAATTTATGTCTACGAGTGTTTTGTCTGTATGTATGTCTGTGCACCATGTGTATACCTGGTGCCTGTGGAGGAGGTCAGAACAGGGTATTGGATCCCTTGGTACTGGAGTTACAGACAGTTGTGAGCTGCTGTATGGGTGCTGGGAATTAACTTGGGTCCCCTGGAAGTGCAGATGGTGCTCTTAACCACCAAATCATTTTTCCTCCCATTTTTTTTAAAGACAGGTTCTCAAAGTGTACACATGGAGGGACCCGTGGGTCCAGCTGCATATGTAGTGGAGGATGGCCTTGTCAGGCATCAATGGGAGGAGAGGCCTTTGGTCTTCTGAAGGATTGATGCCCCAGTGTAGGGGAATGCCAGGGCAATGAGGTAGGAGTGGATGGGTGGGGGTGGGGGGGGGAGCATCCTCATAGAAGCAGGGGGAAGTGGGATGGAATGGGGATTTGCAGAGGGGAAACCTGGAGAGGGGATAACATTTGAAATGTAAATAAATAAAATATCCAATAAAAAAAAAGACAGGTTCTCACTCTATAGCCTTGTATAATCTAGAACTCACTATGTAGACAGATTGACCTGGAACTCACAGTGACTTGTCTGTCTCTGCCCTCCAAATGCTGAGATTAAAGTGTGGACCACCGTGCTCAGCCACTGTGTAGCCCTGGCTGTCTTTGAACTTACAATCAATCTGTCTTCACCGACCCAGTCCTGGGATCACCACACCCAGCTACTTAATTGTGATTCTTAACACAACTTTGTGGATCATGGCTCTATATGAGAATCTGGTAAAAATCATGGATCATATCACGGGAGAGAAAATGTTAGGAGGTGCAACCATTTACATGTAATGCCAGAAATGTCTGAGCTCCCAGGAGTCTAAGCAGGAGCTCATTCGGGGTACTGCCTCCTCTTTAAATAATCAGTTGATAGAGTATACCTGAAAGAACGCTTGTTGCTTAGGAGAGACTAAACAAACACCACATAATCTACTGGCTTTCTACATTGCAAGCAGAAAAGGCTCCATGCTGACCCCAGGACGTCTATCTGTAGCTTCCCCTTATATTTAGTTTTGACAATCTGTCATGATCAAGTGACAGAGACACCTCTGAGCAGAGAACATCATCCTTGACACGTCTTTCAGGTGGCCTGCTGAACCTTGTTTGGACACATATGGCCTTTCCAAACAGACAGACAGACAGATGGACAGATAGGCACAAACCCAACAAAAAGCCTTCCCTTTCTTGTTGGACTCTTCCATGGAGTCCTGAGTGTGCTGCTACCCAATCAGGTGGAGTGTTCTGTTGATGTCCCTGTCTCTGCTCCCTATATGAGATCGACGACATTAATCCTCAGGCCCGTCTCTGTGTCTGTATTTTGGCAAACTGTGTGGTACCCACTCTCCAGACAGGGCTGGAGATCTGCCTTATGTCATCCCTTCAGATCCAGGGCGATGGGAACCGTTTCCTCCCTACCTACATCTGTGCGTGCAGCCCGCTTTGTTATATGTTTAAGTGCAAAATGGGATGTTGGAGGCTGGCTGAAATCCAATTTATCTGAGCCACATTAGCAGTTAACCTGGAGGATTCAGGTACCTTGGATTGTGTTTTTATAGCCCTGTTACCAGGATTGGCTTGTGTGCTGTGTAAAGCAAGTAAATGAACTGGATAATCGCCATATTTCTATTCTACTCCGTGCTGTGTAGCCCGTGCCTCTGGAAGCAAAAGTTCTCTCTACAACAAAGTCACTTCTCAAGAACAATTATGCCCCCTGGGGGTGAATATCTCTGTCACTGTGTGCCAAGGATGACTAAACAAATTGGCTCTGAATCACCTTTCCTTCATTTAACTCTCATTTGATGTTTTTCCTGCTGCAGATCAAAGAAGATGGCAAAAGGACACTCTAAAACAAACAAACAAACACCCCAACAACAACAACAACAACAGTCAAACAAATAAACAACTGCCATGCTAATTGCACTCCCTCCCCCCAGCTAATGGAAACACCTTCACAACGATGGAAAAAACAATGGTCCAGGCATTATTTAATTATTCTACCTCTGCTTTTTAAATATCTGCATCAGTGAGTTTATGTATCAAATGTTAATGTGGATTAAGATCAACCAGGGGTCGCGCTAAGAGGTCTATCTTGACTCAGGGGTCTGGTGACACGGGGAGTCTACATTTTGGACAAACTCCTAGCCACATGGTTGCTGCTGGGCTGTGAGCAGACCTTGGAGATGTGAGATGGACCTGTTTGTGAGGTAGCTGTGCACATCCATGAGGCCACCCATACAGGACACCTATCACCCAGGGCCTCTTGTAGCTCCTCTCCTGGCTACGCTGACTGCTTCTTATAGCTCAGCTCTGCTTTCTTTCAGCTGGTGGTGAGTGGAAAGGCACTGGTCTCGAGAGAAGAGTAAATAGGTTTTAGTAGAGTCAAGGAAGATTCCACCTAACTGCAAGCTATCACCCACTAAGAAACGCCATTGCCTGCAAGTCCTTATTGCCCCCTCAGTAGTTAAAAGTTCTAAGTAGAAAATCATTTGTCACTCAAAATCTAGAGCAGACTAGGAAAGTGGACTCGGGAATGTAAATTCCCTGAGCCTTATAGTTTTGATTCCGCAAGGTAGCAAGGAGCAATCATGTGGAGCTTGTGTAAGACGTGAATGTGGTGCTGGTCACACCCACGTATTCTGTCTTCACCCTCCCTTAGTGCCTTAGCTTGTTCGCTGTCTCTCAGAAAAACCCCCGGAACTCTTTCCTGGAGCCAACTGAGGAGAGATGAGCAACGGACGCATGTAAACATTTATCGTTTCCATCCCAAGTGCCTGGTATCTCTGAGCAACTGCTAGTAGCTGTGCTTCTTCAATAACAGAGTAAACCATTAGCCTTTGTGAGTTTCTTCTTCACCTCTCAGTGACCGGGGCCAGATCTCCTCATCTCAAGTTCTCTGCTATTCTGTGGTTCTAAGAACCCAGAGAAGTAGAAGCAGTCAACATTGTACCTGCCTGTGGCTTTTTACCCCTGAACACAAAGGCCTTTGTTAGTCCTTTTTGTTTCATGGCAGGCAGAAATGGGTCTCTCTCTCTCTCTCTCTCTCTCTCTCTCTCTCTCTCTCTCTCTCTCTGTGATGGTCACAGGATGGTAAGTGAGGAATGAATGTTTCCCTCTATTTCCTGTTGGAACACTGCCTGTTTTGTGTTTTATTTTCAAAAGGAAAAAAAATGGTTTATGACAAAGAATCCTGCCTTGGAGAAATGGCTTGGTTGCTGAAGTGCTTGCCGGGCAAGCAGGAAGACCTGTGTTCCATTTGCAGAATCCTGAGAAGTAAGGCAGGTTGGGCGTGCACATGCATGTGACCCTTGTGGTGGGGAGGCTGGGGCAACAGATCCCTGGAATCCACTGCTCAGCCGGCCTAGCTGATGTGGGGTCCCCCAGGTCAGTGAGAGACCCTATAACAGAGAGAGAGAGAGAGAGAGAGAGAGAGAGAGAGAGAGAGAGAGAGAGAGAGAGAGAGAGAGAGGAAGGACATTTGAAGTTGACTTCTAGCCTCCATTTGTACCCATGTATACATGTGTTCATGCACAAAGAATTCCCACATGCGAAAGTGAGACAGTGGGAAGGAGAGTCCATCTTGTCACTTCTCTTCGTCTCTTCTTCTCTGAGTGTGACATGGAGACCCATCACCCTAACGTCAGTTCCCCAAGGTTCAGCTTTCAAAATCGTTATGTTTCTGTGTAAATGGTGATGTTAGGCAGCTGAATTGAGGAAGTATGCTGTTTAAGGGCACGCGTAAACCTGTGTTGGACCGGGGACTCGAGAAATGAATATAGGGAAACTGTTCCATATTGGGGGCGGTGAGGGACGTAGGCGTGGCCCGAGCACTGCACTCAGCTGGTTTAATCTCACTGCTTTTCCTGTGTGGGGACTGGGGATTAGCTGTTTGTAATGAAGACCAGGACTCATTGGCTTAGCTTGAAACAAGAATGAGAGGTGGGTGGGTAGGAAGGGAGGGAGGGAGAGAGAGAGAGAGAGAGAGAGAGAGAGAGAGAGAGAGAGAGAGAGAGAGAGAGAGAGAGAGAGAGAGAGACAGCACCAGTTTTCATTCTTGAGGTCTGGTGGGCAGGAAATGAAGCAGAGCACGGGGAGTGGGTGATGGATGACCGGAGGGGACTCCTCTGTCCTTGTACAGTATCCGTTCACATTGGATTGGCTTTGGAAGTCCCAATCTGCAAACTACAGGGGCTGGGCTAAGATTCTAAATCAAGTCTTTCTCTGTTGCTTGCCTTGCGTGTCGGGGAAGTGCTTAGGCACTGAGTGAAAGAGCAACCCTAGATTTTACATGGCTCAGGAGAGCATAAGTCCTTCTGTAGCTGTTAGGCAAATGGCTTTGCACTTCATCCTATATATGCACATATGTATATACATGTGTGTGTGTATGTTTTATATATATATATATATATATACATATATACACATATGGATATATGTATGTGTATATATGAATGTATGAGTGTATGTATGTATGTATGTATGTATGTATATATTATCTCTTTGTCTTTCTCTCTCTTTACACACACACACACACAGTCTCCCTTTCCCTTTTCTTACTGAAGACCAAATATGGGGTGTTCCTTTGGAGAATGTTGTTGTGAAGGCTGCTGTCTAGTTGAGTCGCTTCTGAAGCAAGAACAGTCAGTGTCATTAATTTCCCCCTGTGCCGTGTGGGCTGTGGAACATGATGAATCGCATTGCCACTTCAAAATGGGAGCCTTCCGAGGCAGGTGGCTGAGTGGGCTGGCGAGAGGCTTGGGAGGGTTAAGACGCTGTGCTGTCAGCAGCAGGGCCACCCTTGCGTAGATGGATGGCATTCTGAAACAGAATCTGAGGGGCTGGGGCTGCAGTCCAGATGGAGAGCGGCAGCTAAACCCGAGACCTGCTGTGGGCTCCTGAGTTATGGTCGATCAAGGTCTGATGAGTGGGTGGCTAGAAGACCACCCAGGATGGAGAAGGGACCAGAGATTGTAGTGTACATGGGAGAGATCAAAGATCAAGCTCATTTAGCAGCCAAAGAGCAATCTCTGGTCTTGTCTCTGTCTTATTTATTAACTTCAGTTCTTCCAAGACTGTAGGGAAGGATTTGGAATGGTTCCATACGACTTCCAAGGAGGAAATGGAGCCCGTTTTGGCTCTGTGGAAGAGAAAAGTTGAGGTAGAAAAGGCAGCTTCCTGGGAAAGTGAATTTCTGTCACTTCCAGGGGAATGTGGAGGCCAGGATGCATTTGGCCCAGGTGACCTCTAGAGACCTTTAGATGATGTCAGCCAAAGATTCTATGGCTTTTCATCACCTCGCTTCTCAAATGGCAAGTCACAGGCAGTTTCTGGCCCGGATAAAACTACCTGTCCTGCCTGGGACAGACACTAATTTCCTGTGGAAGTGGAGCCATGAAAGGATTGTCTTGACTTGTTTACTGTTTCCCCTTTCAGAAATTAGAGGATGAAAAAGGATGCATAGTTTCTATGCAGCCCAGTTTAGAGGACAGAACATAGAGTTTAGAATTGGATTCTATCTTGAACATGTCCTTTTTATGTAGTTTTAAGCAAACACCAGACCTTTAGCGAGTAAACTGTGGCTGTTGTGTTCCCTTTATGTCATTGTAAGCATTAGCTGAGGAGATAGGGACAGTGGTGGTGACAAGGCCTGGCACCAAGCTCACTCAACAGGTGGAAGATACGCCGTGACAATGGAAAGTAACAGTGCTGGGGCCAGGAATGACTTCAAAGACAAGGCTAACTCACATGCACAGCAAACCTTTGCTGGGGTTAGGCATGACTCAAAGACAAGGCTAGCTCACATGCACAGCAACCCTTTGTCTGGGGGTAGGAATGACTCAAAGACAAGGCTAGCTCACATGCACAGCAAACCTTTGGGCGTAGGAATGACTTAAAGACAAGGCTAGCTCACATGCACAGCAAACCTTTGCTGGGGTTAGGCATGACTCAAAGTCAAGGCTAGCTCACATGCACAGCAAACCTTTGCTGGGGTTAGGCATGACTCAAAGACAAGGCTAGCTCACATGCACAGCAAACCTTTGCTGGGGTTAGGCATGACTCAAAGACAAGGCTAGCTCACATGCACAGCAAACCTTTGCTGGGGTTAGGCATGACTCAAAGACAAGGCTAGCTCACATGCACAGCAAACCTTTGCTGGGGTTAGGCATGACTCAAAGACAAGGCTAGCTCACATGCACAGCAAACCTTTGCTGGGGTTAGGCATGACTCAAAGACAAGGCTAGCTCACAAGCCCAGGAAACCTTTGTATTAGTAGCTGTTGTGAATAGTGCTCAGAAGCTTGGTGGTCTAAAGAAGGGGAGATTTGCTCTCCCAGTCCCAGAGGACAAACCCCAGAAGCAAGGGGTCCCTGGGCTGTGCCCCTTCTGAAGAACCGTGTTCAGATTTCTCCTTGCCTCTCTCAGCTTCTGGGGGCTTACAGGTGGCTCTTAGCTGTGGCCCTATGACTCCCATCTCTGCCTCTGTTTTGACATGGCCTTTCCCATGATGTCTGGGTCCTTTCTTTTTCAAGGACAAGATTGGTTCATAAACATGTAAGTCCTTTGTATTGGTTTCCAAGTCCAGTTAGACATAAAATGTCTGCTTGTGGGCTTCAGTGGGGAAGGAGATGAAGGAGGATCTGTGGCGTGCAGTTCTATGTTGTATCTGCAGCTTTCTGGGGTAGAATTGGAACGGACAGTCTTTTAAACGGTGGCCACTGAACCCAGTGATTCGTCCCACAAAGCTAATCTGTGATTCTCCACACACAGAATGCCACGCAGTCTGAACTCAGTTGTGAAGGTAGCGGACGATCTCTTGGTTGTGAGTCTAGCCTATATCCTATATAATACATGTCTGAGTGAGGCACTAGTCTAGAGCATGGAAAGGGAAGAGGGCTTCTAGAAGGTCCATTTGCACAAAGGATCCAGAAAATCAGACGGGAGCACAGCTCAGGGACCCTTTGCTTCTGGGGTCTGTCCTCTGGGACCAGGAGAGCAAATCTCCACTGCTTTAGGCACCAAGCTTGTGGTCATTTGTCACAGCAGCAACTAGTACAAAGGTTTCCTGTGCTTGTGAGCTAGAAGATCTCAGTCCTGTGGAAGGCAAGAGGCAGATGACAAGCATGACCCTTCAGCTCAGGGTTTCAATCCTGGGTGGCATGCCACTTAGAGCCCGCCTGTGGTCTCTTGCCGGGTCTCAGGCAGAAGGTGAGTTGAGAATTAAAGCTAAGGTACCAGAGACATCACAGTTAAGTGAGACAGCATAGCCTGTGCAAGTGTTCTCAGGCTAAAACAGTGTATGTGTATGTGTATATGCGTGTGTGTGTTTGTGTGTATATATCTGTATATATATGTATAGGTATATGCACCTCTTTGTGCATGTGTAGAGGAAAGTGTCAGGACCTTCCTGTAACTCCCCCATCTTTTTTCTCTTGTGGCTCCATCTCTCCTTGTGCCTGAAGTTTGCTGTCTCAGCTAGGTGGACTGGCTGCTAAACTGGAACTCTGCCTGCCTGCCTGTCCTCACTTCCCAAGTGCTTGTGTTACAAGCATGTGTGGCCATGTCTGGCTTTTACTAGATGCTGGGGTTTCAAACCCCTACACTTGTGCTTACACAGCAAGCACGCTTACCCACTGAGCCATATAGTATCCCCTTCCATCTCTGAAGTTTTCACACCTCTCAGCCAAGGAAAGCTAGAACGTTTGGAGAAGCTCGGATTTGCCCCTCCAGTGGTTCCACTGCTGACGCGCAGGGCCCAGCCAAATACCTTTCTGCCCACTGGGATGTGGCAGCATTTTGACAGACTTGGTTCTAGTCAGTGGAAATGACCACTGTGCTCAGTGACATGGCATCGCAAGGAGACTGAGCAGCTTCCAACAGGAACAACAGCGGAGACGTCATTGAGCGGGTGTGGAGTTTAAGCATCCACTTAAGAGATGTCGGAGTCTCACCATATGGCAGGTAACTGGGACACAAGGTAGGTTCATTTGATGTGGACAAAATGCATTGTGGTGTGCACTTTGGAAAGCTCTTCAGGGACTGGGCCTTTGTTTGAACAGAAACAAAGTGGAACAGAATTTCATTCTACAGGCCTGTTAGATTTGGAGGCTGGGACTCTATATAGCATAGCATAGGTATGCAGGTGTATGAGGCTTCAAGTGTTGCCCAGAGGCCTGCAAAAATGACTTCACACTTGCTCACTTTCTTATTTTTGTTTTAATTTGAAAAATTTTATTGGAAAATTAAAAAGGCTTATTATGTATATGTTATTTTGAAATATATATGTCTGCAAATATATACATATACACACACAATCTGTATATATATTTGGGTATATAATATTATATGGTTATATATTTATAGATGTATAGTATATGCCACATTTTAAAAAATCTATCCAGTGATGGACATCTGTGTAAATACCATTTCTTGGCAACTGTGAGCAAGACTGCAGTAAACTTGGCAATGCATATATCTCTTTGATGCAGTGACTTCAGTTTCTCTAGGTCTGTCTGCTAAAGAGCTTGTTAAATCACACACACACACACACACACACACACACACACACACATATGTTCTCTCTATACCCCCTCCCCCTGCACACATACACACACATGTGGAATGGCTAAATTGAGTCTATTCACATAAGAATAACATGGCATTTTTTTTGTGAGTGTAAAAACCCTTAAAATCCCCTGTCTTATCAATTTTCAAGAAAATATACAGAAACCACAAAAGTCTCTTCAACACCAAGGCAATCCTGGCCCAGGGGAATAGGTTGGAGGCATTATAATGTTGAAATTTAAAGCATACCGTGAAGTTATAGGGATAGCAAGCTTCTGACAGGCCGATAGACAGAGTACAGAACCTAGGAAGAAGCCTGCACACTGCTCTCTGGCTTCTCTTCAGCAGTGTCAGCAGGAATATTTCCTAGGGGAGGGACGGTCTCATCAGTAAGTGGCACTGAGGTAAATGGACCCCCCCCCCATATGTAGAGGAAAGAAACCATATCACACACCATCTCACACCCGTATCAAAAGCGATAAAGACCAAAGTGTGAGACCACACCAAACTGAGTAGTTACTAGAAAACTCCTTTAAACACTGGTCTGGGCAAGGGGTTTTTGGACTCTGACCCCCAAATAATAGACAACCAAAGAAATATCAACAAATATGATTCCATCAAACCCCAAATCTGTGCTACAAGGGAAGCTGTCTACAGAGGGGAGGGAAAGCCTACCGAGCAGAAGAAAACATTCATAGGCCAATCATTCACTTGGCAAAAGATTGATCTCCAGAACCTTCGAGGAACCCGGATCAGCAACACATTAACAAGAACAACAGAACCAAATAATCTGATGAGAAAATGGGAAAATGACCCAGATAGACATTTCTCAAAAAAATAAATCAGCTCCATGGGAAAAATTTAAACTTCACCAATCATCAGAGAAAAGCAAATAAAATGCTCAGTGGGGCCTCTCATGCAAGTTAGAATGGCTATGAACAAAAAGGCGAAGATAATCAATATGGGCATAGGGTCCAGAGAAAGGAGCGCTCCCATGTACTGGGCATGTAAAGGAATTAGCTGTTACACAAAAGAGAATGGTAGTTTCTGAAAGCGCTAGAAACGGACTGTCCAGGTGCTTTAACAAGCTTCCCACTGGATTTCCCTTGAGGAACTGAAGTCGGTATGTCAAAGAAATATCAAAACTCCCAATTTTATTGCAGTACTGTCCATAGCAGCCAAGAAATGGAAAAAAAACCTATATGTCCATCACTGAGTGAATGGATAAAGAATTTGGGGGATAAGACCCAGTGGCATATATTTCAGCCACAAAGAGTGAAATTCTGCTATGTGTGGCAACAGGGATGGAATTTGAGGATATTAGGTTCAGTGATGTAAGTCCTGCAGAGAAAGGCACTGTATGCTCTCATAGATGGGGCTGAAAAGCTGACCTCAAAGAAACAGGGTATGGGATAGTAGTTATCAGGCCCTGGGGAGCGTCCAGATATGAAAGGGATGGAGGACAGTGGGTGGTGGGCACAGCTGGCTGTGAGCGGCTTCTTACATCCTGGAGCGGAGCAGTGAGATGCTATTGGTGATAGCCATTAACTAAAGAGCCAGCAGGGAGGACTTTGCATAGGCAACACAGAGGGATGCTAAACAGATATACCAGTTTCTCAAATCTGATCATGACACATTGTTTTCATGTATTGAGAGTGACTGTGCACTGCAGACATAGGTTCAATTACTACATGCCAGTTAAAAACACTGTTTAAGAAGACTGTGATGGGGGCCAAGGAAGCGGCTCAGAGGTCAAGGGCGTGCATTGCTTTTGCAGAGGACCTACATTTTCAGCACTCATGTGAGATGGCTCACAGTCACCCATAACGTCAGCTCCCGGGGATCTGATGCCCACTTCTGCAGATACCTGTACTCATGCACACAAACGCACCCTCCCATTCACACACTGTTAAAACTGAAATCCTAAGAAGGATGCAGTCCGTTCTTCCTAACTCCAGTTTACTCTGTACTGCAATAGACTTTCTAAGTGTATTCTGCTGATGTAACCAGAAACTCTACTCTCGGCCATCCCTTCAATCCCTGACTCCCTGCTGCCTCTGGGCATGCTACTCTCCACGTGTATGAGTTAGGGTCACAGACTCAGTGCATAATACCCATGGGGTTTGTCTACTCTATCTCAACTAACAGATTTATTTATTTTTTCCATTTTAAGGCTGAATAATGTTTCAATGTGCGAATATTCCATGCTTCACTTTTTTTTATTTCACCCACTGACAACTACTTCATTTAACCTTTTAAACTGGCTACTGTGAGCAGTGCTGCATGAATGTGAGGGTGCAGCTGTCTCCTTGACACACTGACCTTATTCCCATCTGGCTGGATAATCGATAGTGGGCCTATTGCATCGCACTGTAGCTTCATTTTAAACTTAAGCACAAGCTACGCCGACCACAGCATCACATCCTGCGGCCCAGTGTTTGCCAAACTCGAATAGTTTATATGGCAAGATGCCAGATCATACTAAACTGTGGATGGGTCCATGTATCTGTGGAGGGGCCTGAGATATTGTACTTCTAACAAGCTCCCCCAAGTCCCCAGCGGGTGAGGAGAGTCTGAGGACACGGTGTGCACATAGTCTGTGGACTTATTGCCCCTTGGGAAATGACTTCAGCAGCTCCCCCATTTGCTAGACTGCATTGGCAATGTTTCCTTATCAATTTACTGGAAATCCCCGTCATTTACAAATGCTATATATTTTTTTGTTCTTTAAAGATAAAGTCTACCCACACTCTATAAAGTTCATATTTGGACTTCCTGTAGTACAAACTTCTTTTCCTGGTAGTACTAACACCATTGGTGGTGAAACCCCAAGTGCAGACCTGTTGGAAGCAAGAAATCCATCTTGTTAGAGGGAGCTGGGCTACTTATAAGGCAGATAACGTTCTGCAGCTTGCTGAATTGATGGAGTGAGGCACCGGGACTCAGACTCACCTATTTTTCATTCTTTGAATGAAGTCTATCTTCTGAATTACATGAGCTGTGTGAAGCAGGGAAAGAGAGCAATGGTTCTGGAAACAAAAACAGAGTTCTTATCTTTTAATACAGAAGAGAGTGCCTCAGGATATTATTATTTGTGATTTATGGGGTGCATAGCAATATGACCAGTGTTTCACCATAGCTGACAGAGGACTCTGACCCTCTGCCTTTGATGAACTCTTGTAGTTTCCCAGGGGCAATTTCCCACTGCAGGATAGCTACTGCATCACAAAATTCTGACTTGAAAAAAAACATACTGAATGAGCTACTAGTAAACTCAGCTCCTGTTCTCTCCTGATCATAGATTTAGTCTGCAACCATCCAAAATTCCTCAACCTTCTTTCTGCTAACAGGTTAGGACTATCATACTGGCTCTCAAGATTTATTCATCCATGAAATATCTTTGAGTGTGTCTATTAGTTAATTTTGACTGGGATTAAGGACATGACTTACCTGGATACATTTAATCCCAGCACTTGGGAAGCAGAGACAGGTGGATCTTTGAGTTTGAGATGGGCCTGGTCTATTGAGAGTATCCCAGGACAGCTAGGACTACACAGAGAAACTCTATCTCAAAAAAACCTAAAACAAAACAGTGTTTGCCACACCATGAGGTATGGGTCCTCTGCACCCACATAAAGACAGCAGAGTGCAGCAGTGAGGTGAGCACCCACGATCCCAGTGCTGAGGAAGTGGAGACAGATGCCTTTCTGGGACATGCTGGCCAGCCAGTCTAGTTGATTTGGTGAATTCAGATCCTTGTCTCAATAAACATAGCGGAGAAGGATGGAGAAGGAAACCTTGATGTTAAACTCTAGCCTCTGCGTGTAGATAGACACACGTGCACCCTCAAATGCACATGTGTGCACACACACGCACATGTACATGTGCATACATGTACCCACTTACGCATATGTGAAAAGACACACGCACATACACACACACACACACACACACACACAACATGCACCACCCCATGAGTACATAGACATACATTACACACAAAATATTACTGAGAACTCAAATTTCTGAGTTCTGACTATATATATCAGGTTATATTAGCAAGAGCAAACTATGCAGATAAGTGAAATCAACCAAACAAACAAAATAGAAGACAGACTGCCACCTTTGTCTCCTTCCTTCCTGTCTTCCTGATTTTCCAAAACTTTATCTTGATCTAATTTCAGGCTTACACACAAATCACAAGAACAGACCAAACACTTTTAAATTTAATCCTGAATTTAACCATATTTGCCTCCTCTTTCTCTTGTGTATGCATCTATGTTTAAATGTTATTTTCTGACTTGCTCAAGAAACATACATATCCCTTTATGCATACATACTCTCATGAATATTCTTAGGAGTATGACATATTCTTGTATAACCATGGTGCAGTTACCCAAGTCAACAAACTAAATTAATGATACTATTACATCCATAGACACATCAGAATTTGTCAATTATTTTAGTAATGTCCTCCAAGCACATTAAAACATACTTTCCTTTGGCTCAGGGTCCAGGCGCGGCTCAGGCATTGTATATAGATGTCCTGTTTCTTTTTTTGCTTCCTTAACCCCAATCATCAAGCCAGTCACTCTCTGTTTCACAGAGAGGGTAAATTCTTGACCTTTGGAGATTTCGTGGAAGCTGAGCAGACAAATGTTATTTTAACAAGCAACTGTAAAAACCAGTGCTGGAGCCCCAAGGTTGAGTTCTGAGAATACTAAAGTTATAAAAATAAGGCAATTATTATGAAAGTTGTAAAAAAAATACAGTTATTATGAAAAGACACAGAAATGAATCAAGTCAAAGTAAAAGTCCTCCCTCTAGTCCTTGATTTCATCTGAATAGAGTTAAAGATTTTGGTACATGGTTTCAGATATTTATCTCTGTGCATAAAATATATGAAATTATAGTATGTCCCTCTTAAAGCAAAAATGGGGCCATACCATAAATATTATTCTGTAATTTTCTTCTTGAAATTACACTAGCATGCTGTACAGCCATTTCAGAGTGGACTTTTCCATTCATTTACAGACCCCTGGTCTGCGCCAAGCTCCCCTGCCTTGCCCTTGGTGCCAGCTCTGACTTATTGAGAACACTTGGAAACAGCCTTGTTCTCAGCTAGGTGTTCAAGCACCAAGGGGAATTTGGAATGCAAAGCCTTTCTGGTGTTTTGACTCTTTCTGCCTTCTTTTTAGTGACAGACAGAGAACCTTCCCTTAATTTACGTCTATTTGTGGGAAACCTCCCAGGGAGGGGGGCTTACTTGGAAAACCTTGATCATACTTGGGTGTTGTACCCTTGACACCAACCCATCTTCCAGGTTGAAAACAAAGTATTAAAAAAATGCTCAAAACATTTTCACTCATTGACATCTGTTTCTTGACAGTACTGGACACACACACACACACACAACTTTGTAAAGTTTCTACGATCCCATGCTCCCACCTCGGGTGTTGATTTCTAGCTATTCGGATAGTCTTTGATCTGTATCCCATATTAGAAGCACAGCTGTTCTCCAGATCTTGGAGGACTTTACCGGGTTCCTGCAACTCTTGGCCCAGCCTCTTTAGGAAGCTAAGTGCTGGTGTGAGCTGCCTTTTCTGTGGTCCCTGTCTGTTTTCCTCTGGCCCTTTCTGACCTTCAACTTGATGTGTTCTTTACTCACCCTGGCCTTATGGTGCTTTTAAACCCAGAGGCCATGAGCTGGTGAAGAACCCAAGTTATATGTGCACTTGATGGCCATATTAGTGGCTTTCCCATTTCGCTTCTCCTCAATAGCCTTTGGCCTTGAAAGCTCTTTGGAGCAGGGTCTGTGTGTGTATAACTGCCTTCCTGCTCTTGTTGGGCAAAATCGGAGCAGTGATTGAGTCCTTCCCATCCCTATGGCCCTGCAGAGTAATAACATTTATCACACTCCTTGTTTAAGCCCTTTAGAGAATGACATTTCACAGTGTAATTTTGCGCCACTGATTCCCCGCCCCCAACTCCCTTTCCCCATGAGTTTTAACTTTCCCTTGTATGGGTTCACCTTTTTTTTTTTTTTCTTCCTCCTATTTTGTGTATCTATGAGAAGTTGCACAAGTCAGGCATAGTAAATGGAATTAGGTCACGCTCCCAAGTGCCCTTCACCTTAAGATTCCTGATTGTTTTTTCCTTATGAGTCGTGAGCAGACCCAAATTACCTCACCTCCAGCTGCCCTTTCCACTTTATGAAGCAAGGCACCAAGAGCAACGCTGCTCTAAAAATCCCCGGATGACCTGCAGTTTGCTCCTTTTTATTATCCCTTAAACAATGTCTCAGTAATTGAAATCTCGAGTAGCAGAGTTTTGTGATCTTGTCACTTAGTATTTAGTTATGTTTGGTTTATTTATATTGTGTCTTTAAACCCCAGAGAGGTCAGAGTCTGCCTCTGGGACCTGAGGGACCTAAACCAAGAATATCGTCATTCACTCAACAGCAAGAAGTTAAACAGGGGTCTCAGTGACCACACTTATTTGAGAGTCAGAAGGAAGAAAAGATGGAGGAGGACCAGGAACCTCAGGTCATTTCAGAAGGAGCCACAGGGGAGGTGAGCCACGGGCATTGAGATTTATACTACATGATACATTTTATTTATTTATGGGGACATGGTATCTGTTCCCCAAACCCCCGTATGGTAATTTATCAGTGAGTTCATCCTGATTTAGTAGTGCACAGAGGACACCTGCTGCTAATTCCCCTTTATTTCATATATTTCTTCTACCTTAGCTCATAAAGCGTCAACACTGCCACTTCCTTTATCATCCATCTGTATTTCCTTGCGAGCCCCACTCTCGTTGATCTATAGCACAAGCCCTCCTTCCCCACCCCTTTGTCCTCTCCTCACAGATTGCATTCCTCAGTATTGACATTTCACTCACTTGATTTATCCCAACAGCTTCCCTGATGCCAACCAGCTCATAATTCCCTTCTGGTAGCATCACTTCAAGGCCTTCCCGGTTATTTCCCTTGGCTCCTCGTATTTGTGGATGGACGCCTAAGAGATTTACCGGTGATTTGGCCTCTCTTGTAGTTTTCTGTTTGCTTAGATCCAAAGCACAGGTGCTAAGTTGCGAAGGTCCCAAGGGTCTCTGGAATTCTAGGAGACGGTAAGCTTTGTTCTTGGTGGGGAGTGCCAGGGGGCACCATCTCAAGCCTCTTGGCAGAAGGACCATCCTGGATTTGCTTCAAGGCGAATACTTGCCCTTCTGCATTCTGCAAAACCTTGTTAATCTAGTGCTCCTTAACAGAATTCCACGGAGCTTCTAGAAGGCAAGGGCTGGATAATGGACTTCGGAGGGAATTATCTTTGAAGAAGGGGAGCACACCTGTAAGAAATGCACATGAAATTTTGGTTCTTTCTCACTTCAGAACTATATGTGGGTGGTCTGACCATACTGTAGTCACAGATAGAGGTGATGAGGAGGGACACAGGGGAAAGGAAAGATTTTCTCTCCCTGAATTCTTATGTTAATGACATCAAAATATTGAATGCTATATGGTACAGTCCTTCAGCTGCCCTGATTGGCATGAGCTTTCTTGGAACAGTCATGGCTTTCCACTCAGATATTCTGTGCCATGCGTATGATGTATTAGAGACGTTCTGTAGATAAACTGCACATGTTTTAGGGTCCTGCCCATCCCTTAAAATTACATTGCCACAGAGAGCCCTTCATTCTTTTGCTGTGCTCCATAAGATATGTGAGGCTGGGGTCTCTCGGGGCTGTTAGCTGGAGACTATGATATTGATCCTGGCTTATTTCCTGATAGTAGATAAAAGATCTTTCAACTGTGAGTGCTATGGTTTGGTTTTGAAGTGTCCCCTCAAAAGGCTTATTTGTTGAAACTTGATCCTCATCTGATGACTTCCTTGTTGAGTGGAGATTGGATCACAAAGGCTGCCACTCACTCAGTGGACTATTTCATTGATGAATGAGCTGTTAGGAAGTGGGTGCTAGTTGGAGAGGTATGTCACATCCTTGGGGTAGTGCATCTCATCCCTGGACCCTTCTTTCTGTCTCTGTTTCCTGGCCCCTGTGAGGTGAGCAGCTGCCCTCTGTTATGATGTGCTCTGCTTTACCGCTGGCCCAGGGACCATGGAATGAAGCATCTAATTATGCTTGGTTTTAATGTCTACTTGCCACAAATTTGAATCACCTCAGTTAGCAGGCTCAATGGAAGGACTGTCTTGATTGCTTAGTTGACATGGGAAGATCCATCCTGATTGGAGGAGGCACCTTTGGCTAGCAGCCCAGACAAAAAAAGAGCGAGGTGGAAGGAGAGACACTTGCTGTTTGCTTGCTTGGCTTTCCCTCCAGTCTCTCTGGTGGATTTACCCTGTTGCTGCTTCTGCTGATTCCTTCACCGATGGATATCCAGGACCAGGGTCTCTGGGCTTCCACTGTAGACTAAGGACCAGCAGCTCTCCAGGAAATCTCCAGGCTTTTCTGCTCCAGTTTGAGACTGCTGAGCACCCAGCCTTGTAACAACTACCAGGATGTCAGTCTCCCTAGTGTGAGGCAGTCACCGTGGGGCTACACTGACCACTTGACTAGTGGGTTTTCAGCCTCAGATGTAAGGCTGCTGTTGGTGTTTTAATGCTTGTTAAGTTACTGCATTCTTTCCTTCATCCTGGTGGTTCTGGTCCTCTAGAGGACCCTGACCCATACACCTATGAAAAGATGAGCTTAAACATACCTTCCTCTAAGTTGGTTTGGCCAGGTCTTAATCACTGTGACCATAGCTGACAGGCACACCGAGTGAAGGACACTGGTCAACAAGCCATTTGCTGGTTCCATATTTCTGAGGAATTACTGATGGTAGAGACCCACATTGCCTTTTGCTCACTAGCATCCCCCCATCCGTGGAATAAGAGAGACCAGTGGACCTCCACATCTCAAAAGCAAATTTAAGTGGGCTTCTATTGTAGCTGGAGGAATGTGGGTAGCTATGAGGAAGAATTTCCTGGTCAAATTGCTCGCACTCTTGTATCATCCCATTCCCAACAACGCTTTCAAAATGTTTTTCCCTTGCAGGGAAGACTATAACAGGTAATTTCAGCTCATGTCTTCTGATAGGGATATATGGATTTCTGCCCTATACTAATATTCTACTGATTACTGTGTTGCCAGGCGCCTGTGATATGAGGGCAGGCTCATTGGTAGGATGGCCAAGTATAGAAAAACAAAGCAGTGACCACAGATGTCACAGGGAAAGGAAACCAGACAGCAACATTAGACAAGGAATCATTTCCTTAGCTTAAGAGGCAACAGAAAATCAAATGATTTACCCCAAACTCTACTTTTGAAAAAGAACAAAGTTTATAAAAAAAAAAAGAGATATGGTATCTCTTTTTGAGCAGTATTGCCAATATTAAATTAATCGATAGTTGAAGTCAGAAGTATGACTTGTGCATCCAAAGGACATGTCTGCTTTTCTCATCCAGCACCAGAGGGGAACCTACTGTGCGCATGCCTATGAGGACTATGAAGAGCCGAGAGAGTTAAAAAGATGCAGCATCTGCTATAGCGCTCTTGCATTTACAATCAGGTTAACAAATTCAACCAATCCTCAACAACTGAATCCCCAGAGTTCTGTGAAGAATTTAATCATCCCATCGTAAGAGGATATACCTTCTGTAGGGATATGCTTCAGGTGTTGACTGAAATGCAGGGGCTAATGCCTTTTAGTGAGAATGGATGACAGGATTTGAAGCAGAGCAGACAGACCCCCAAGAGCTGGGCTGTGGCTTTCCTTCAAATGGCTTCTTGAAGCTTTCCCTTTTAAAAGTCAGTGAGAAGTACTGACTTACCATTTATTATGGGGCATAATTTATCTGCATCGATTAAAATGATCAAGTGTGCAATGACAGCTCTTTCTATTCCAGGTAAATGTCTCCTTTGTGCTTCGCAGACAAGAGTTTCTGACACATCTCGGGAAACTCAGGAGGAGTCAGTCTTTGGGCTGCACTTTCATCCAGGAGGCGGTGTGGGATGGATTAATGGCAACTCACAATAAATTATTTATCAGATAATAAGTGTGATAATTGTCCTTATTTATCATCGCTATAACTTGCCTTGTTCTCCTGTCATGTGCTCCATCAAGCCCTCCCCACAGATTTGCTGGCTAAAATAGACAGCCAGAAGGTCATTCCAACAGTTTTTACTCATAATGACACCCTGATTATCTCTTAATTGAGAAATGTAAACTAGAGGCTCTGGAAGTAATGTGAGTGACCCTTGAATTTCTAACACAGTGAAGAGAGTCACTCTGAACCTTATTCATTCTGCCACCAAGCACAACGTGCGGTCTTTTTTGATGTGCTTCTAAATTAATTGAAAATAACTTTTTTCTTTTTTTTTCTGGGGGAGAAGAAAATCAAAACCAACCCCCAAAGCCAACCCATATGCCTGAATTTGCTGCAAAAGAAAAAGTGGAGCTGGAACGTACCTTTCACTCTCTACTGTCCTTCTGGCAGCTAATCTATTGAAGCTTAATTGTGATTATCCACCAGGTCCAGGCCTGGGGAGGAATACTGATTACTGCTACGTGCCTTTCCAGGGGCAAGACTGTGGATTGAGTCTGTTGCAAAGTTTCAAGTAAATTTATTTCTATTGGCAGCTGTAATGGATCATTGGTCATGGGCTATTTCTGGATTTGGTGCAACGGGAGAAAATAATTCCAACTTCCTTGTACAGAGTTCTTTAAAGATTGTCACTGTAAATGAAAATATTACAAAAGTAAGTTGGGACACGTTTATGCCTCTCTGCTTTTGGGTCAGATCTGTGGTCCTGAAAGACTTGGCTTATTTTTCTTAGGGTTTACATCTCTGTCTAGAAGTCTATGTTCAGCTGTATAGACACATCTTTTCCAAAGGTCCTTCCTGGGAATTGGGCTTTAGTTTGCATATTCCGTCCCCTTCAAGACTATGTGTTAAAGGCTTGGTCCTTAGGGTGGTACTATGAAGGGATGGTGGAACCTTTTTATCCAGCCACACCTACCACCATGATCAATCAAGGCCAATCAACCATGGACTGGAGCCTCAAAAGTGGTGAGCCTTTTTTTCTTTATAAGTTAATTATCTAAGGTATTTTGTTATAGTGATGAATTGTTTTTCAGGCAAAAATAACCCCATATAACACTGTCTTTTCTTTCCTCCCTCTTCTACTCACCCTTCAAATTCACAGCTCAGACATAACGCTCCCCTATTGCTCAGTTACACACGAGTATACCATCTCCCTTAGTTCACAGTCTCTTTGGATCGTGATGCCTTCATGAGACCCATGGACAAATTCCTTTAACATGGCTTAAAATAGTAAGCACGGACTGTCTTATGTGGTGTTCGGGAGTCAGAAATTTTGGAGCACTCGTGGTAGCCCTGGCATAGGGTCTGGGGCTGCAGTCACGATGTTGGCGGAGCTATAGTTATCTGAAGACTTCACGTGATGTTTCCAAAAGAGTATCTGTAGGTACTGCATTCATTAGTGCACGCATCCCTCCATGGGTTGCTTAGTGGTCTCACAACACGGCAGCTGGCTTTCCCCACAGCAAGTCATCCAACACAGCAAGGGAGAAGCTTCAGTGCTGCTCATGACCTTGGCAGTCACACCCTGTCAGGTCCACAGGTTAGCTCTATTTATTGTGAGAGGAAAGTACCCCAGGGCAGGAAAACCAGGCAGCAGGAATCAAGGGGGACCATGCAGGAAGCAGGCTACCACAGATGTGTAGCTGCACTTATTCTACATTCCTTTACTTTCCTGCTCCTGCTGTGCTAGAAGGTGAGGGAGGTAGAAGAGGGAAGTTGGGACTCGCTCAGCTGATAGGAACAGCAAGGTCCATCGTTTTGTTACAAGAGTTACATTGGGGAAACAACTCTCCCAAAACCGCCATGGTTAAGGCGGTTGGAAGTTCAGTTCATCCTCTTGGCAAATCAACTTTGTGATTTCCACTCTGAGTATCCTAAAACTGTCTTGTGAAGAGCTTCCTCGAAATGTTCTGTGATTAAACTTGGAGGCTGACAACAATCACTTGATGCCTCTCTCAACCCCTGCATTAGAGATCCTCCTGTTTCTTCTTACTATTATTAGATAATTTCACACATTTATACAACACACATGGGCTACTCTCACCCCCAGTCCCCATGCTTTTCCATCTTCTTACAGCCTCTTTCATCCCCTCCTCCCCACAAATCTCACTCATGTTCTTGTCTATTGATTTCGTTTTGTCATCATGGTGGTTTGAATGAGAATGGCCTCCGTAGGCTCGTGTATTTGAATGCTTGGTGAAACTCTTTTAGGAAGGATGAAGAGGTGTGGCCTTGGAAGAGAGGTGTGCCACTGGCTGTGAGGTTTCAGAAATCGACTCCAGCTCCAGCATCCCACTTTTGGCTTCCAATTTGTGTGAGTTTTCAGCTCCTGCTCCAGCACCATGCCTGATTGCGGTCATGCTCCCCACCACGATGGTGCTGGACTCACCCTCTGACACTGTCAGCTATCCCTTAATTAGATGTTTTCTTTAATATGTTGCCCTGGTATGGCGTCTCTTCACAGCAATAGCAAAGTAACTAAAGCGGTGACCTACTGGGTTTATTTAAGACTGTCTGTACGACTGTGGGGATAGTTGGATGGAGCCTGGTGTGATCAACAATAAGTACACAACTAAAGACAGTGCCTTTTCCTTTCCTAGAATCTGTCAGTGGGTAATAGTTCAGTAGTAAAGCAAAGGGCCTTGTGAGCCCTGATTCCTTCCATGACTGGTTGGTGATGGGGCTGACCTTATGTGGGTCCAGAGCAGGTGAGAACAGTTGTGAGTTAATGATTGCAAAACATTTGTATAATCCTTCACCCTATCTTCCAGCTCCTACAATTCTCCCACTCCCTCTTCTGCGATGTTCCCTGAGCCTTTGAGGGTGTGGTATAAATGTCCTGTCTTTGGGTAAACTCACAACTTGTCACTTATACTAAGCATCTCAGCAGTCATTGGCCATTGAACATTTTAAACACTCTCTGAGGGAGGCCGAGAGCAGTGTTTGTCTATGTGTACAAGCATAGCTCTTTGGAAGGCAATTTGATGGGGTGTCGACTTAGTTAAATATCAATCATAAGTTCCCTACTTGAGATGGTTTTAACAGTACTTTTCAAACTCATCTGTCCACAAATATGATTTTGTTTTTGTCAAATAATACCCCCAAGCAAGTGCTTGGGGAGGTATCCATTTTGAATCACTAGTTTAAACCGATAAATGTTCTCATTCTGCATTATTTCCAAAAGGGTTTAACCTGCTGTGCGGCTGAAGTAACCCTGTTTTATCTAGCTTGGATCATAGATGTTTTGACCTTGTAGGGCCATCTTATAATTCATCTTATAACTACAACACTGAACCCAATAACACACTTGCTTGCTGGAGACCCCCCCATCACCCACCTTCTTCTCAGCGCTCTCAGAACACCCACTTTTGGGTTTTTCTATCCTTATCTGAAATCTTTATTGGACCTGGCCTCAAAGACTTTCAAAGACCATTAACCTCCTTCCCCGAGAAGGAGAAGATTTTCTTCACCTACATATAAACCCGGAGAAGCATTGCTCTGCTGAGAGTAAGCATCCCTTCGCTGGTGTGTTTTATGGCTGAAGTGTTTGTCTTGGTATGTTAGCCTCCGGGGCATAGCCATTTCTTCTTATGAGCCTGGTGTAGCACTCAGTACACTGTCAGCACTCAACCCGAAATAAATCATCATCATAATAGTTATAAACATAAATCAAGGGAGCACAGTTCCACTTATTTATGGCCTTACAGGAGAAGCACAATGGAAAAAGCAGTTACTTATCATGAGATTATCCTATATCATTCCCAAGCAAATGTCACGCTGCCCGCTAGCCTGTAACTAGGTAACCCCCACAATTCCATGGTGCCAGAGGCAAGAGATGTGAGGCTAGGAGCTCATGTTTCCTAAGTTTGTATAATTAAAATCTGAATTTCTAGGGCTTATTAAGATAATATTTAACATATAATTATCTTGACATTTTAAAAAGGAAATGCGTTTAAGACAAATTATGTGGTAATGTTTAATCACAAAAACCTCCTGGCTCTGCTCATTTCTTCAAAGGTCCGCTCTCTCTGATTTCCAAGGTGAGCCTATAGCTTAATAAAGAGTTTTAAACGAATGTTTCATCTATTAGTGGGTTAGTTAGTGGGTTGGCCCTCCAAGCATAGAAAATGCTTTTATGCCAAGAGTACGCTCGCCTCTCTGAAGTCAGATATCCTTTAGTTGGGCTTGGCTCTGTGTTATGACTGAATAACAAGCTAAAATAGTCACTTTTGCTATTATTATAATGCTTCAATAATTTGGAAAAATCACTTGTATCTACAAACATGTATATATAAAAATAACCTCAAGTATATGCACTACACACCACTCATGAAAATCTCTTAATGATCTCAACTCTGGTGCTGGAAATTGAACCTAGGCCCTTGTGCGTGATAAGCAAGGCCTCTACCACTGAACTATGCACCCAGTTCACTTGAACATTTGGGAAGAGATGTTTATGGCCATTTTTTTGCTAAACATATACTCTGTTTAAAACATTTAAGTTTTTTGAATTTTAAAAATGGATTTGCAAAATTACATGTATGCATTCATCTTGCCGAATGTGATGTTTTGAAACATGTATGTCTTGTGGAGCAGTTGTGTTGTGTCATGTGAACACCAACGCTGTGGTGAGGACATGTGACTTAGAGTTTTATACTTAATTTTTTAAAAAAAATTTCATATTTCAGGAAGAGTGCAAATCCCCATCTACTCCATCTAAATCCCTTTTGGGTTTGAGACAGAGTCTCATTAAGTATCACTGTCTGGCCTTGAACTGGGGATTCTGCCTCGGCTTCCTAAGTCTGGGACTGTAGATTTGAGTAATCATGCCTGGTATTCTAACTAAATTTTGCTCTCTCCCTGCCTCAGTTTTCAATGCTATTCATGCTCTAAGCTTGGTTTATATTTATTCCAAATGATTGATTTCTTTGTGATATATACATATATCACACACATATATTTTATCAAATGTATGCTATTGTTTAGTGACACAAAAAGTGTTATAGTGTGCTTAATCACATTTAAATATAAATTAATTTAAACCAAAATCATATAATATACAATGTGCATTCGTTCCCTTTATTTACTATATAATGTCTCCCCCACTGGAGTAGCCAATGTTGTATTTAATAGCTCCCCATTTTATATACTATTGCAGCAAACACTAGTGTATGCTGCAGTTTTTCTAAATGAGCAGGTATTTAGAGCTATGAAAAGTCTGGGTCAGATCTGAATACTGTTTGCTTGAACAGGTGGCGAGAAGTGAGTGCTGTAATTCTCCCAGCCCTCACTGATGGCTCTCTCTCTAAAACCTTGATGCATGGCATTTTCAAATGTCAATTTTCTGTCTGGTAAAAAAACATAACTAGTGATTTAATTTGTGTTTCTCTGATTATTTCTATGGGTGATCTTATTTTCAGATTTTTTTTTGGCTATTTTTACTTCTTCTTAAGTGAATCTCATCACTGTCTTATTTTTGCTTTTTGAGACAAAGTCTTACTATGTCATTCTGTCCTGGAACTCATTAGGTATCTCAGGGTGACCTTGAACTTGTACCTTCCTGAGTGCTAGAATGGAGTGAGCCACCATGCCCAGCCCTTGGTGTATTTTCTTGTTGGATTGTCCATTTTCACTTTAGTTTAAAAGTTTTAATATATTTTTTTGATGTAAACATTTTATTCTTTTGCTGTCTGTTCCTCCTGCCCCCCCTTTTTTTTTCTTGACAGAGTTTTACTGTTTAGCGTAGTTGAGAGCTCACTAGATCGGCCAGACAGGGCTGAACTTGAACTCAGAGCTCTCTCCACCTTTGGTATTGATTACTGGGATTAAAGTCGTGTACTACCCAATCAGCTTCCCAGTTTGCTTTCCAACTGTCAGATTTATCTTTTGCCTTTTGCTGATGAGCAGTTTAAGAGTTTTCAGGAAATCAAATTATGCTTCCCCCACCCTCGTTTGCTTTTCTAATTTTAGAAAGCAAGAGTCCTCTATTTTTTCTGTCTGTCCTCACATAAACCTGGTAACACCGCCTTTTTGCACTACTATTGCCTACTTCCAAGACAAATTTTGGGTAATTCTTACTTAGAGTAAGATGTTCAGAGCAAGCTATTAAACTGGGAGGCAATTCTCAAGCAACAGCTCCCTACCATGGAGCAGGAATTCTTGGGAGACCTCGGGGACCCCTGAGGTACACTGACTCTCAGGGACAGCTCTAGATATGTCGCACAGGACAACTGAAAGCTGTATATTGTGTGATGACAAACTCTCATTTTGACAGCTTTCATATGATCCCAAGATCATAAGATCTTATTGGATATAGAGTAGATTTGAAAATGTCTCTTTTGAGGAGAATGTAAACATAATTACAAGACAGCTACCATACAGGATATTTTTAATAGGAGTTTTCACATGCATTTTGTGTTTTTTTTTTCCTTCAAAATTTTTGTCTATTTCCTTGAAAATGAAATTGCCACGAGAAGAGTCTGGGGATTAACAAGGCAATAGTGCTGGAATATAGTGTCACAGGCATAAGCCAAACCCTCTTCCTTGGTCTCATCCCCACAGCAAACCTGATTGCTATTTATTATTGTTAATTATTATTATTATGTATTGTAATTACAGCTTTATCAGGATATAAATTACACGCTGTACACTTCACCTATTTAAAGACATTCAACCCAAAAGTATTTGGGTCAGACTAGACAGTTGTAGCTAAGACTCAGAACCAGAAGATGTAGATATTTATTGCTCACTGTTCTTGAGAGTAGAAAGGCCAAGATCCAGGTGCTAACAGATGTGGTTCTTTGAATCTTTTTTTTTTTTTTTTTTTTTTTTTTTTTGTGGTCTTTCGCGCCTCTGGGTATAAAGGCCAGCACCTTTAGCATGTTAAGCAAATGGAGCCATGGAGCTTATATCCTTAGCGGTTTTTACAGTTTTATTTTGAGACTGGGTGTCAATGAGTTGTCTAGGCTGGTCTTCTCCTTATTCTGTAGCCCACATAGGCCTTGAACGTTGGTCCTGCTGCCTCAGTTTCCTGAGGAGCTGGGATTACAGGCCAGCACCTCCAGGCCAGCTGAGGCTCCATTCTTAGTGAAGACACTTTTCAGTTTGCAGATGGTGGACTTTGCACAGTGTCCTTTAGTAGCACAGTGGTGGTCCCCATCTCCCTTTATGTCTAAGGACAATTATTTTCTAGTGAGAGCCTCATCTGGATCTACTACTGTCTTGTGAAAGACCTACCCCTGGGTAGCATCTCATGGAACTTAGGGCTTTAACAGTCATATTTTGAGGCACAAACATTTGATGCTTAATAAATGGATTCTGGTCTACTCATGGCCATTGTTACAACCAATTCGTCAATATTCTAATCATCTCCCCTCCCATATTAATTATTTTTCTATCTGTGGTGGGCAACCCAGATATATTTTTCATCTCTATAGACTTGCTTCTACTGGGCCTTTAATAAGATGTAACATTGATATTTTGCCTTTTGTGATTGGCTTATTTTTTTTTACTAAGGATATGTTTCTACACCACATAATAGCATTTATTAGTGCTTTACTTTTTATTAATGCTAGATAATAAGACATTGTGTGGCTCTATCTCATTTTTTATGGATCACTCACAAGAGTCTGGAAATCTATACAATCTCCATTCATCTATGTATGTTGCCTTCACTTGAAAAGTGGCAGAACAGTATCTAAATACTCCTCCCATCTACCAAAAAGCCCAGAGAACCTATCCCATAGTCAGTCAGTGTCAGCAAGGCAAAATTCAAGCCAGAGCACATGCCATACTTGAAGCATATCTCTTTATACTTTTCTCCTGTTCCCTTTTAAATTGAATGATCCCCACCCCCCCAATTTCAGAGTTTCAGAGTGTTGCTATAACTTGAGTCTTTTGATGTAAAGTTACTTTCTGTAAGTTGAAAATATTATTGATGTGCATGTGTGTGAACTTGTGTGTGCACCTCATGCTTGTAATTCTCATGAAGGCCAGAAGAGAACATCAGATCCCCAGAACTGGAGTTCCAGACGCTTGTGAATAGTCGGATGGGTGCTGTGAACTGAACCTTGTTTCTCTGCAAGAACAAGTGTTCTTAATCCCGGATCCATCTTTCTAGTCCCCAATGTCATCTTCTTTAACCATTTTGGGCAGAAACTAAATTCTCAGGCACTCTGAGTACTATGAGACTTACACATATCTAAAAGCTCAACACAGACATTCTGCAAGCCCTCACTGTCATTGTGCTATACTGTTGACCTCTGATGCCTGGGTAGCTGATGAGAGTGAAAGGATTTCTGACTGACATGCTAGTTCTGATTTGAAAGCATAGGGGAGTGGGGTGGGTAAAATGTCTTGATATCTGTCCTGGTTCCAAATCTGCCAGGACTAAGCATGTTGCTTTCAATATGTTAACTGTGGAGATTGCTTCCAGTGCATAGAAAACATGATGGCAGTGGTGAATTACAAAGCTTGTGACCCACAACTTATTTCAGGATTACCTTGCACCCGATTCTAAGCACAGCTATAATGGGACCTCTTGAGGTTGAGTTTGAACAGTGAGACGGAAATCTCTCATATGTGGAAGAGAACACCAATCAATTTAAATGACTCCCCTGAGGGCTTACCGATGACCACTGTGGGCCATGTACAACATTAACAGCCAGATGAATGGTCCAAGCATCCTGTATTCAGCCATTTATGACTTGGAACTACTGATTTCACCTGTCTGGTGTGCAAGATCTTTGTCTATTTTGTACTGCTGTAACAATACACCATGCAGGGTAATTAATGGATAGATACTGATCTTTCATGGTTCTGGAGACTGGAAAGGAGGTTCAAGACCATGGAGGGAGAGAGAGAGAGAGAGAGAGAGAGAGAGAGAGAGAGAGAGAGAGAGAGAGAGAGAGAGAGAGAGAGAGAGCTGGGTTTATTTCTAGACAGCAGCATTAATTCTTCAGGTGAAGGCATGAGGGCAGAGCCCACGGGACTTTCACCAACTCTTAAAACCCCACTACTGATCCCTTTAAGGAGGCACTTGAAGTTCAGCATGGACTTTGGAGGGGGTAGATGGATCAGGCGACAGCACAGATAAACCAATGAAGCTGGATTCAGTGTGGCATTTGGGAGGGTCTATACATATCAGTAGACTTTCAAGTGTCCTGTTTTAGAGTTGAGAGAAGAGAGTCTCAAGAAGTTCCAGTCTTTTTAAAGCCATAAAGTGAAGGTTAGTCTCTTTAGGCTTCATCTGACCCACTGTCCTCAAGACAGCAGGTGCCTCTGGAGGGACACATTCTTCTTCAGAGTTCCTCAGATTTCAGCCCCTTTCCGAGGTTATTATTATTATGGGAAGCTGGCTGACTTTGGGTCTGTCCATAGTGTGTGTCCCAGGGCCTTCCCAGTGGCTGGCGTAAGCAGGCGCAACATGAATGCCTTGTAGATACTTGTTGGGTGAATGAAGCCCGTGCTCACTGGTACTACACCTAATTTTCTTCCATTGTTTTCAGGCTCATGGTCTGGCTGGAATAATTATGTTTTTCGCAGTGAGACAGCTTCTTTCTTTTTCAGGAACAAGGATGAGTTGGAGCAGGGGCTTGGTTGAAGCCCGAGTCAGGAAGTCAGAAACCCCATCTTTTGGTCTTGCTTTGGGGGTCGGGAGAAGATACCTGTTAGATTAGCACGCTGGCTCCACAGATTACATTCTAGACTTTTAAAAGAGATGGGGGAACTGATACTGTAAGCAGGAATAGCTAGTGTGTATTCAACAGTGTATGTCCTGCTGTGGAATGGCAATCATTCGCTAGCTAACAGGAGGCTTGCAAGGAGGTGTGTGTTCATTTGGACCTCCCAGCAGTCATGAGCGAGTACCTGATCTGTACCAGGTTACATCTTAGTAGCTAGGAACAAAATAATAGACAGAGAGGATCACAGTATTTTATTTCATGGAGGTTACATTTTGATAGGAAAACAGACAACAAAACCATCTTACAATGATAAGTATGTGGAGAAAAATAAAGCCCAAAGAAATATAGTGTGGGAGGGTGTTGTGTGTTTGTTTGTATGTGAGCATGTGTGTGTGTGTGAGCACTGTGTGAACATTTTTATTGGTAATAATGGAAAGTTTCATGCCAGAGTGACATTTTTGTATAGCCATGAAGGAAGTGAGAGAATTAGCTAAAGACTGGGTTAAGATTAGGTTCCTTCCTCCCACCTTCCTACAAGAGATTGATTACAGTATAAGGGAGCCATGGTATGATCCTGATGACAGAAATCGTTTGGTTGGAGTTCCATCGTTCAGATCTCGTAAACAGGCAATAAACAGGAAAGTACTTTCATTATTGGTGATCACCATGGAATGCAGAGTTGCTTGGCTAATTATGTTGAATAACATAGGTCCTGATTTGAGATGCACACAGGTTGCCCTCCCTTCCTCTGTCTATTCCTGTGAAGGAGAAAAAGAGTTAAAAAGTTTCCCAAGAGGACCTTAAAAAAAATAGGTTATAGTCTCAACCAGGGTAGCTTAGGAAAGGCCTGGCCTGAAGGCAGACAAATCTCACAAGCCTCATTACAGCCCAGAGTCTCTGCAATAGGCTGAACCTCTCCCGGCAATCTCAGATTCTTTTTATTAACCAAGGAGGAAGTCCTTTAGCACTGCCACCTCTCCAGTTCTCCATGAATCAAGTGCAGAGAAAATCCCAGGCATCGTCTACCTGAGATGTGCTGGAGAGCCTTTGTCCATCACTTAGACCACGAGCAGCCTCATTAGAGCAATGCCAGAGGAGACAAGTCCCAAGGGGTGCCCGCGTGAGTCTGATGGCCACATCGCTACAGACCCTATTTCCTCAAATGCCTCCCTTGTTTCTTTCTAGGGAGGTTGTTATCTGTTTCTCTAAACAACTCGCTCTGTAGCCATGTCACTTGTGGGAAGGACGAGTTATGAGGTTCTGAACTGGACTGCTGACGGGAGAGACAGAATTGAGACCAAGGGCCTTTAAGTGCTATTTGCACATTGGCTTTCCTTTGGAGCCCAAGCTGAGCCCCATGGAGTATGGTGTTTATGTTTTATTTAATGACTGCCTGACACTGAAAAATGGCTGCTATATAGCTTTCTAGTGGAAGGCCCGGGAGAGTGAGTCAGAACAGTACAGAGGGATCTTGAAGGGCAGGAGATAGACTCTGCGCTATCATTACCAAGTTCATACCCTTTGATTGTTTTCATGTGTTTAAATGCCACATCCTGTGGCTCCTCTGAGGACCAGCACTTGTTTCATATGGAGTAAATACTTGATCACTGTTGTGGAGTTGTTAGTAAGTGGTCTTGGTGGATAGGGCTAGGGTGGAAGAGACAGGAAGGGACATTTCTGATAGTTCCTTGCTCGTACCAAAGACATGGTGTTTCATGCAATTGGTTCTTTTTTGCTTCTCAATATATTCTAGGTGAACTTTCACAGAAAGGAACCCAACTGCAGCATATCTCTTGAACCCTATTCTGATTATGATAACCGGGTTTTCTTGGTGTGCATGGGATGGATGCAAGCCTCAGCATACGTAGGTCACCTTGGAAGCCATCTCTTATGCTCACCCGAGAGATGTTAGAAGCATTAGCTTTCAGGACCTGGGGTCGTAGCTCACCTGGTAAAGTGCTTGCCTTATAAGCACAAGGATCAGAGTTTAATCCCTGTTTGTTTGTTTGTTTTTTTCTTTTAAAAGAAAGCTGTGTTGGAACCCACCTGTAATGTCAGTGCTGAGAGGCAGAGAGGGAGGTTTCCCAGGGCTTGCTGGCCAGCCAGCCAGGCTTACTTCATGAGTTCCAGGCCAGTGAAAGGTTGCCTCAGAAGACTTGGCCATGTCTTCTGAGCACACGAGTAATGGCGGCAGAGGTTGGCCTCTAGTCACTACACACAGCTGCATACACCTGCACACACCTGCACACACCACACACACACACACACACACACACACACACACACCACGTAGCTTTAGACACTGGGGAAGGCAGGCTCTGAGCATTTGCAAGCTCTCTGGCTGTGGATAAATCACTTAACTTCTGAGTCTCCAGTTGATTCATGAGTAGAAATGGAGGTAATGCGTCTTCTCACAGTGGACTCTTGTGACAGAAAGTCTTTGGCACAGGATAGAGGCTCAGCAAACGTCAGTCCTTCCCATCCTTTCTCTTCTCTCAGTGCATTAGCACACCAGACTGCAGTGCAAGTGTCATCTAAGCGGATCCGAGAAACTAGCCAGGTCTGATGAGGAACCAAGCCCTTCCTCATGCCATCTCATGCTTTGTCCAGAGTCTGAGGCCATTGCTCTAAAGGCACCTAAGAATTGTCCAAGTCTGTCTCCTGCAGTGGCTTCAAGGACTTCCCTCATTTGGACCTTAGAAGCAGCTCCGTGCAGTAGCTCATCTCCTTTGCCAACTGTCAACTTACCTTGGATTATGGGTTTCCTCTGGGGCAGAGGCTGCAATTCTACATTCTATGCTAAGTTCCTTCCTATTTTGGGAAGTAGGAGAAAAGAAAACCTAATCAAAGTCCCATTTTTTAAAAATGACACTGGAGTGACCATTTTTGTGGATCTCTCAACAAATGGTAGGCCTGTAATAAAACACAGGTATCTGGCCCAGGCTCTATAGGACAACTTGGCATTCCTTGTCCTGACACTGAGGTAGGGTTGCTGGATACTTCCTTCTTGCAAGGATGCCTGTTGATGGTTCTGTCCCCAGCAGGCTTCCTTACAGAAGCAAAGACCGAGTCGCCTTTGGAAAAGACCGAGTCATTTCAGGTTGAGGTTCCTTTGTCTTCTCTCAAATTAGTCTTGCGCTCTATGGAGACAGTGGCTTCATCATTGCTTTGACATTATCCATTTCCCCAAGAAGCCACCTAGGCCATTAGCATAAAGGTTGTGGCCTATTAAGGTAAATGTCTGCTCGCTAAACATCTGAACATACACTGTGTTCATATATCCCCATCAGGGAATTGATAGCACAATGCTAAGTATTTTTCAGGAAACTTGGTGGTCCGGAGTCTCTACTTCTCTTGCCTTTCTCTTAGTGAGAATTCTCCCTTGGTTGGTTGCCACCAGACTGACAGATTTCTCAGCGTGTGCTCCTGGCAAGCAGTGAGGGATTGCCCCGTGAGCTCTTCCTCCCTAGATTTGAGCAAACCAAACAGTTGCATCAAGCTAAGGATTCGACCACAGTCCAATTTGTTGAAGCAGTGAGCTCACTTGAGAGGAGCGTGAGGGAGGAGCTACTTCCTAAAGGCAGCTGCAGGGTAGGAGAGATGGCTCAGCATATAAGCAGGCTTGTCTTCAAGTCTGACAACCTGAGTTTGATCCCTGAGACCCACCTCTTGCAAGCAGTCATGGCAGGTGTGTCTCTGCCTCCATGTGCAGTGAATAAATAATATTTAGGGGTAGATGCCTGGCTCAGAAGCCTGGGTTGCCTTCCTGGAGCTGCCCTGCCCCTATACTCCACCCCATTATTGGTGGTATCTTGACTGGTGACAGTTTCCCACAGCAGCACCACCTGTTGGAGACCTTGGAGGTTTTAGCTTTTTTCTGTACCTGTGGGGTTCATTGACTTCTCGAGCCCCCTGGGAACCCCCTCCTGCTTCTGGAGAGGGAGTGTTTCCATTCCCAACAGGGTCCAGTCCTCTTGCCCCAGCAGTCTGCCAGCTCCTCTGTGGAGGAATGATTGATTTCTGAATCACTGCTCTTGAACTCCACACTCCCTAATTAACATCATCCTTCCTAAAAGTTCCCTGGGAGGTAAAAGCTAATTTCTGTCATACCACATAAGCTGTTGAACCATGTGGGGGGATCTTCCTTTGGTACCTCTTATGGATGCAAAACACAAGCCTCAAAGGCTTCAAAACCTAACAGCAGCTGTTGGCTATCTTTGAAGACCAACACTGTTTAGATAAATGAGCAGTATTTTTTTTTTTTAATGTTTGGTGTTTTTTTTTGTTGTTGTTGTTGCTTTGTTTTTTAATCAGCCTGATTACTTTATGGCCGCAGCTGACATGGATGGAGAGACATACTGATAAACACATCCTAGTGTGGCTCGGGTGACAGCTGATACCGGGGGTGGGGAGGTGGGGGTGTGGGGGTGTGGGGGTGTGGGGGGGTGTGGGGTGGGGTGGGGGTGTGGGTGGGGGGTGGCGGGAGGGTTCCCTGATCTCCACCGCCATGTTTCTCTTCAGTCATCATGACACTTCTTGGTGCTACTCTTATTTTCTCCATCTAATAATTCTAAAACTTTATTGTTTTATTTTTTCTCTTTCTTGCTTGTGCACATACCTATGTGGGGGCCGCCACCGTGGCCTTCAACCTGAAGCATGGGCTTTTTATTTGATATTTTCAAATTTATTAACTAATCAATCAATTATTTTGCCCACATGTATGCACATATGTGCACACACACATATATACCCCACATCTATCTATCTATCTATCTATCTATCTATCTATCTATCTATCTATCTATCTATCTATGCATCAAGTGTGTTCAGTGCCTTCAGAGGCCAGAGGAGGGCATCAGATCCCCTGGAACTGAAATTACAGATGGTTGTAAACTGTCTTGTGGGTGCTGGAGATTGATCCTGGGTCCCCTAGGATATTAGCCAGTGCTCTTAACCATGGAGCTGTCCCTCCAGCCCCTGTTTTATTAAACTATATATGTATTTTTTGTTCAGGCCTTCTCATGATACCTGACCTGGCACTTTTGTATAAGGGAAGCTTTCGACTCCCAGTTCTAGGCCAAGCCTTTGTTCTCTCCTCTCTAGCTAAGGTTATCTTATTGCTTCTGAAGCTATATTTGAGTTTCTCGGTGGTGAAAACTGCCAAACACTTCTTTGTCTTTACCTAAATTCCATATGCCTTGTTCCAACTTTTGAAATGCTGCTTTAAAATCTGAACTCATGGTGAGAAAGGATGTGCCTAATACGGTGTGAGTATTTTAGCAACCGTTTTCATCTCTCATTGGGCATATATGTGCACATGCCCCACCTTCCTTCTTTTTAGGTTCTTGTCTTTTTATGACCTTTCCTGTTTGTACCGGTTGGGTCAATGGGATGGGTCGGAGGGTGAGGGTTTGCCACCAAGCCTGATGACCTGAGCAACCCCCTAAGAATCTACACAATGAAAAGCAAGGGCCGTCTTTCCAAGTTGTCCACTGATCTCCACATGGGTAGCTTGGCTACATGCGCTCGTATCCTCGTGCGTGCACACACAGACACACACGGGTACACATGCGTGCCCACATGTGGGTACACACACAGGTATACACTCACAAGCTTCTACTAATTATACAGCTTCCTCTTCAGAAGGAAAATCTAGTGTAGCAGTTTTACCGTTTGGTGGCATGAAGAGATTGGGAGAGTATTATAGAAATCTGGTGAGGGGCCCAGTCCCCCCGACTTCCTGGTCACCACACTGACATTTTGCTTCAATAAACTCTGCTTCAACGTAATCTCAATCCTTCATCAAAGAATTTTCCAGAACCCTCGCAATGGGTTAACACAAACCTCGCTGTTTCCACTCTCTCCTTTCCTTTCCAAGTTGCTCAAGGAAAAAAAAAATCAGTCCTTGCGTCTCTGTTTCTTTAAATCTTTTATCCCATGTCTGCTACCTCTGGCTGTATGGATTACATATCAGCGGTTAAGAAAATTCCACAAAAAGTCCCGGCTTGTTCTCACCCTGCAGAGCTTATGGTCACCATTGCGATAAAAGGAATTTGAAAGGCACAGCCAGGCCGGCCGATCCTGAACAGGCTCAGCACATTCCCTCTCCGCGGCTTACCGTGCCATGGATGTTCTTTTGAGTAGCCATCAATCATGTTTGAAGGTTTCCCGTGATTCCTGAGATATGAACCTCTTTGATACAAGTTAACAATACGGCACACTCAGCGTGGGCTGAGGAAAATTCTTTTGAATGTGAGTTAAAGAACCACTTTGTTCCAGCTCGGATTTGTACTCGTTCTGGGGCGGGGGTGGCGGAATTGTTCTGTTTCTCTTGGGCGGCTTCAGGGGCCCCCTGTCCAAGAAATACCCAGGGATGCTTAAGTGGCTGCTGAGGCAGAGAAGAAAAAGGTCTGGAGGATGGTTGAGAGGAACAAAGAGCAACAGAGGAAGAGATGGAGTGGAGAGCTAGAAGAGGGTGAAAAAAGAAGAGATGAGCACACGAAGCCTAGGATGCCTAAGACAGTTCTGTGAAAAAGCCGAGCAGCAAAGGAGCTGTCAGAGCAGACGAGGCTGCTGAAGGGGCGGTGCGTCTCAAATAGGAACCCCTGCACTCCGCCTTGCCATTAACGCTCTGCGAAAAGAGCCAGTTTTGAAAATGTTCTTGGGAACTCAAAGTTCACTCATAACTCACATTGTATCTTGTGTGATTCGTCTGTTGAATTCGAGGTAGGCTTCCCATTAACAATTTTGAAATTTTGTGCCTCACGCAGGACCCCACAGTAGATATCTCTGGTTTGCTGTCAAGAGAAAGGCTCAGAGTTCCCACTCCAATACTTAAATATCACCGGGGCCCAAGAAGCCCTCAGAGCAATCAGGTCTGGCTTCATTTTCAGTGAGCTTTAGCTGGAAGAGAAGACGGAAGCTGTCTGCAAAATTAGCAGGCTCTGCATCCTCACAGAGAGTGCATTATTTTGTATGGACAGTGCATTGATTACTCAGTGCTGTGGGGAAGCTGTTCATTAAATAAGCCATGTAACAAACATGCACGGTCCACATTCTTGTGTCCAGGCCAGGAGAGTGGAATTAAAATGTGACGCCTTCTTTTATTTCCAGCTGCAAACTGGAGGTGCTTCCCCGGAGAGCTGATTTCTCCTCTTTTTCATGAGGTTGGGATAACTCCATTTACCTTTTGCTTACTCAAGTAAAACACTCACGTGGCATTTAACAAACCTGTTGGCTCTTCTTGATTATTCTGATCTATTGATCTGTGTCTCTGGAGAAATTCTGGAAATGTCCAGGAAGTCTTTTGGAGTTTAAAATACCATTCCCCAGTGATTAACCTGGATAAAAGACGAACAATACAAATCCTTTCCTTGAATTCCTGGTGCCAGCTCTTCCTTCATGCCCATCCGTTCTCAGCTCTCAGGGGCCCTAAGAAATGATGGAGTCTATTTATCACCAATAGACGGCAAAGCAAGGGAACCATTCATATTTGTTAGCCAGAGATGAGGCTTTGAAGAAAAAGTAGAAAACACAAGTTGATTGTGGGAAATAGGAACGAAAGAACTTGATACAGAGACTGTGAAGGGATGAACTTCATTCTGTCAGAAGCCACAGAATTAAATTTCTCCTTCCTCTACTAAATTCTTTGAGGCTAGAGCCAAATAATCTGCTATTGGCAATGAGGGGGAAAATGGAAGCAGGGTCCTTTGTACTTCATTTGGAAACACCATGATTGGCTTTTGATTTCCTGGAGCACACGGAGTGAAAATACCAGTGAGATTTTTTTCCCCAGAGCTGACTGTTCCTGCAGAGAAGATAGCAGAAAAATGAGTGATGGTCTTCTTCTATGTCATGGCGATGGCTTTTTCTAGCTCAGATGTTGCGCTAGTTCTTAGAAGATCAGTTCTTTCTACCAGAATCCTGATTGCTTTTTAAAGATGAAGAGCTAGGAGTGGTAGAGGTGGGTCTTCAGGTTGAACTATTTCCAATTTTCTGAGAAACTGCCAGATTGATTTCCAGAGTGGTTGTACAAGTTTGCACTCCCACCAGCAATGGAGGAGGAGTGTTCCCCTTTCTCCACATCCTTGTCAGCATATGCTGTCCATTGAGTTTTTGATCTTAGCCATTCTGATTGATATAAGGTGGAATCTCAGGGTCATTTTGAATTGCATTTCCTTAATGACTAAGGACATTGAAAACTTCTTTAAGTGCTTCTTGGCTACTTGAGAATTCTCTGTTTAGTGCTATGTGCCATTTAAAAAATTGGGTTATTTGTGGTTTTTTTGGAGTCTAACTTCTTGAGTTCTTTATATATTTTAGATATTAGACCTCTGTCTGATCTTTTCCTAATTTGTAGGCTGCCATTGCTTCTTATTGACAGTGTCCTTTGCCTTATAGAAGCTTTTCGGTTTTGTGAGGTCCCATTTATCAATTGTTGATCATAGAGCCTGAGCCATTGGTGTTCTCTTCAGGAAATTGTCTCCTGCATTCAAGGCTATTCTCCATTTTCTGTTCTATTAGATTTAGTGTATCCAGTTTTATGTTGAGGTTCTTGATCCACTTGGACTTGAGTTTGGTGCAGGGTGATAAATAAAGATCTATTTGCATTCTTCTTCATGTAGATATCCAGTTAGACCAGCACGTGGGCATATACTCAGAATGCATACCCCACCATACGATAAAGACATGTGCTCCACTATGTTCATAGCAGCTTTATTTATAGTAGCCAGAAACTGGAAACAACCCAGGCATCCCTCAACCAAGGAATAGATATAGAACATGTGATTGATTCATTTATACAATCCAATACTGTTCAGCTATTAAAAATGAGGACATCATGAATTTTGCAGGTAAATGGATAGAACTAGAAAATATCCTGAGCAAGGTAACCCAGACCCCAAAGGACATGCATGGTATGTACTCACTGATAAGTGGATAATAGTGTCAAGCATGGAATACCCAGGATATATCTCACAGACCCAAAGAAGTTAAACAAGAAGGAAGGCCCAAGAGAGGATGCTTGCATCACACTTAAAAGGGGGAAACAGCCATAGGAGACTGTTAGCATAGCAGAGGGAGAAAGGGAAATAGGTGGGAGAGGGGATGGGAAGTGGGAGGAGAATGGGGGGCAGGATCAGGCTTCCAGATAGACAGGAGAGAGACTCAGGGGGCCAGGAGAATAAATGGAAATCGGTCACTGCTGCTGCCAGGGTGTGTGTGTGTGTGGGGAAGTACTTCAGGAAGTCCCAAAGATGGGGGAGGCTCCCAGGAGTCAGTGTGGGTGACCTTAGTGAGATGCCTAACAGTTGGGACATGGAACTTGAAGAGGCCACCTCCTATAGCCAGGCAGAATCCCAGGGGAGGGATAAGGACATCAACTCATATACAAGAAGTGTGACCCAAAAATTTTCCTCTCTAAAGGAAATGCAGGGACAAAGATGGAGCAGAGACTGAAAGAATGGCCAATCAATGATTGACCCATCCCATGGGCAAACACCAATCCCTGACACTATTAATGATACTCTGTTATGCTTGCAGACAGGAGCCTAGCACATGCACACAAGCAGGAGCAGTTGTGGAGGTCAGAGGGCAATTTTTGCAAGCAAGCACTTTTAACCTCTGTGGCTGTCTCATGTTATTCTTTTCTTGTCTCATTCTTACCCCTTGTTTTGTTGCCTAGGCTGGTCTTGAACCATATGTAGTGGAGGTGACTTTGAACTTATTTTCCTTCTTCTTCTACCTCTCTCTCTCTTTTTTTTTTTTTTTTTTTTACAAAGACAATGTTATAGCCAAATCATTGGAAAGGAGGACATACATTATGATGGCTTTAAAATATATTCTTTTTTTAATTTTTAATATTTTTATTACATATTTTCCTCAATTACATTTCCAATGCTATCCCAAAAGTCCCCCATAGCGCCCCCACTTCCCTACCCACCCATTCCCATTCTTTTGGCCCTGGCATTCCCCTATATTGGGGCATATAAAGTTTGCAAGTCCAATGGGCCTCTCTTTCCAATGATGGCCGACTAGGCCATCTTTCCATACATATGCAGCTAGAGACAAGAGCTCCGGGGTTCTGGTTAGTTCATAATGTTGTTCCAACTATAGGGTTGCAGATCCCTTTAGCTCCTTGGGTACTTTCTCTAGCTTCTCCATTGGGAGCCCTGTGATCCATCCAATAGCTGACTGTGAACATCCACTCCTGTGTTTGCTAGGCACCGGCATCATCTCACAAGAGACAACTATATTTGGGTCCTTTCAGCAAAATCTTGCTAGTGTATGCAATGGTGTCAGCGTTTAGAAGCTGATTATGGGATGGATCCCTGGATACGGCAGTCTCTTAATGGTCCATCCTTTCATCACAGCTACGAACTTTGTCTCTGTAACTCCTTCCCTGGGTGTTTTGTTCCCAATTCTAAGAAGGGGCACAGTGTCCACACGTTGGTCTTCATTCTTCTTGAGTTTCATGCGTTTATCAAATTGTATCTTATATCTTGGGTATCCTAAGTTTTGGTCTAATATCCACTTATCAGTGAATACATATTGTGTGAGTTCTTTTGTGATTGTGTTACTTCACTCAAGATGATGCCCTCCAGGTCCATCCATTTGGCTAGGAATTTCATAAATTCATTCTTTTTAATAGCTGAGTAGTACTCCATTGTGTAAATGTACCATAATTTCTGTATCCATTCCTCTGTTGAGGGACATCTGGGTTCTTTCCAGCTTCTGGCTATTATAAATAGGGCTGCTATGAACATAGTGGAGCATGTGTCCTTTTTACCGGTTGGGACATCTTCTGGATATATGCCCAGGAGAGGTATTGCTGGATCCTCCGGTAGTGCTATGTCCAATTTTCTGAGGAACCGCCAGACTGATTTCCAGAGTGGTTGTACAAGCTTGCAATCCCACCAACAATGGAGGAGTGTTCCTCTTTCTCCACATCCTCGCCAGCATCTGCTGTCACCTGAATTTTTGATCTTAGCCATTCTGACTGGTGTGAGGTGGAATCTCAGGGTTGTTTTGATTTGCATTTCCCTGATGATTAAGGATGTTGAACATTTTTTTCAGGTGCTTCTCTGCCATTCGGTATTCCTCAGGTGAGAATTCTTTGTTCAGTTCTGAGCCCCATTTTTTAATGGGGTTATTTGACTTTCTGGAGTCCACCTTCTTGAGTTCTTTATATATATTGGATATTAGTCCCTTATCTAATTTAGGATAGGTGAAGATCCTTTCCCAATCTGTTGGTGGTTTTTTTGTCTTATTGATGGTGTCTTTAGCCTTGCAGAAGCTTTGTAGTTTCATGAGGTCCCACTTGTCAATTCTCGATCTTACAGCACAAGCCATTACTGTTCTATTCAGGAATTTTTCCCCTGTGCCCATATCTTCAAGGCTTTTCCCCACTTTCTCCTCTATAAGTTTCAGTGTCTCTGGTTTTATGTGAAGTTCCTTGATCCACTTAGACTTGACCTTAGTACAAGGAGATAGGAATGGATCGATTGGCATTCTTCTACATGTTAACAACCAGTTGTGCCAGCACCATTTGTTGAAAATGCTGTCTTTCTTCCACTGGATGTTTTTAGCTCCCTTGTCGAAGATCAAGTGACCATAAGGTGTGTGGGTTCATTTCTGGGTCTTCAATTCTATTCCATTGGTCTATTTGTCTGTCAGTATACCAGTACCATGCAGTTTTTATCACAATTGCTCTGTAGTAGAGCTTTAGGTCCAGCATGGTGATTCCACCAGAGGTTCTTTTATCCTTGAGAAGATATCTACCTCTCAAGTGGAAGGATGTCAGACACACATATCACTACTGGATTTATGTGGTATTGGGAATTGAACTCAGGTCTTCTTATGTCATAGGCAAGCACTCCACTCACTGAGTAGACCCCCCCCCCCAGTTTTCTTTACTATTTATTCTACCTTCAGAATGTCTTGGTGTCTTCGTCTGCCAAATACTTAGACCATATCTTGGTGATCACGTGAGTTTATTGCTAGGATGAATGAGAATGTGGGATTTGTCCAGACTACATGTTTCTAAAGTATGGTTCTTTGTAACATCAGGGTAAATATATATTGCACAAAAGTATTATATGTAGAAGGAAATAGATTTAAAATGTTATGGATTATATTTACTTTCAGAACATCAAAATGTACACTAGGATGTTAAAAATTTTGAAGGGGTGAATGGCACCTGTTAGACTTGATTAACACAGGTTTCCTCAGGTCCATTTGATCGTGGAACTTTCAGGTAAAAATAAATATGTTTCCTGGCTGAAGACCTTGACTAGCTGTATAGACTATTTGCCTATATGCACAAAACCCTGCCTTTAATCCACAGTAACATAGAGACATTAACATACACAGACACAGATGCTCGCACGTGCGCTCGCGCACACACACACACAAAGACAGAGAGTCACACAGAAAGACTTAGACAGAAACAGACATGCACACAGAGACCTACACACAGAAACTTAGAGAAAGAAGAGACCTCTAGAGAAAGGGAGAGCGAGAGAGCGAGCGAGCGAGCGAGCGAGCCAGAGAGAGAGAGAGAGAGAGAGAGAGAGAGAGAGAGAGAGAGAGAGAGGACTTGTTTATGCCTCATATAACCAGCCCTCTGATTGACATCTTGGGTTAAGATGGATTGGGTTAGAGAAGCAAACTTGTCTCCTTTGGGCATTAAATTCCAGATGCACGTGTTGGACAAGCTCTGTGTCTTCAGGTATCACCACGAGAAGCCCCATTAATAAGAAAAAGAAGACAATGAAGTAAAAGTCTTCATTTTTCACTAGGTCAGAAAAAAAATGAGTTGAAACAAAAATCTTGATCATTTTAGGAAAGAACCAAATACCAGTTTAACAATAAAATGTTTATAATAGAAAGCAATGACTTAGCATACTTAGCCATTTGCTAGTGTGGGGCCATAAGTCTATAAATACAGAGGCAGTGCACTCCCTTAAAATAGATAACAATTTAGGCTGGCAAGGCTGGGGCTGATGATTTTGTGTGCTTTTTATTTTTTGTTTTGCTACAATAACAATGGTTTGAAAAAAATAAGTTGATAAATACCTCCCCCATTCATAAGTCTTGAGAAGAACTTTCCCATGCTGAGGCAGGTGTTCACCTTCCCAGGTAGTTTCATTGAGAATCCTTCTGTTCTGCATATCATTAGAATCCTTGTATGAGAGAAAAGGGCTCCATCATTTCTTCTCCATTCAAACCTGCAGGAGGAAGACAGCAGTGATGTGGGAAGCTCCTGCATAGCAGTCACCTTCTCTTTATTTCTGCTCTCCTTTCTTCCTGGGTAATGAATCGGGGTGTCGTTAGCTGCCTGCCTCGTGTTCATCACTGTCAGCACTGGCAGGGTAACAGATAACGGCAGAGATTCAAGGCCACCCAGGGAATGAAGCCTGACAGGACCTCATTCATCACTCCCCTTTTAGGGGGTCTCTGTGGTTGCACCAGCATCGAGGCTATAATCGAAGCTCACCAGGTCGCGTGGGGGCCGGGCACGACTGCTCCGCCAAGAAGCAACTTGAGCTGTCAAATCTACTTTGTAAATGAACTGTTTTCCTAGAGACAGTGTGTTTATAATTGTCATCCTCCACGTAGCCCCTCAGTATCCAAGATCTGCTCTCTATGTGGTCCCTCTCGTTTCTTTCACACACGTCCAACTTCTATCGTGGAGAGAAAAGTCTTGCCAGAAAATGTGTTCCTTTGACCTTGGGCATATCTAAACACACTCTAAATCTGAGGTTTGTGTTTTTGCCTTCAAAGAGTTTGAGTCTAATTTTCTTGGCCTGGTTAGGAATGGCCTAACTTGGGAGTTGTCTCATCTTGTTCTCTGTCCTGGTTGGGTCCATTTTTGTGGGCAACCTCTATCCATCTAGGTCAGTGCCTCCTGGGTCCACTTCTTCTCAGTTCCTCAAGTGTATTGATGAGCTGCATGGCCATTCTGCATTTGGATGGGACACAGACATCTCTGGCTAGTTTTCCTATGCTACGTAGGGGGCATCATCCTTACTCCAAATTTTTCCTTATCTATGGTCTCAGTCTCAGCAAGGGCACTGCATGAAGAGAAAAGGCATTCTTTACAAATAGTCAACCTTTTCTAACTTGAGTCAGAGCTGAATTCTGTTGCAACCAACTTTTCAATGTCTCCAATGATGACACCCCCCCCCAAATCTTTGAGTTTTTCCCATGCTTCCTAAATGCTTGCCCTCTCCTTATCGTAAGGAATTGTTCTCAAGGTTCGTCAGTGACACCCCATTGGCTGATGGGAGTTCTCCAAACACCTTCCTTCAGCATCCCAGGTCTTCATAATTTGCTCACTTTCATCTCCTGGATTCTCTTGCCTTGAACTTTATAGTCCACCAATATCAAATTCCCTACATGCCGGAGAGCATGGCTTTTTAATTTAAAATTTCCTTTGATATTTCCGTACCTCTTCACATTGTTTTCTCTTTTACGAATATTCTCCTAACTCATGCCCACTTTGCAAACTTATTGTGTATTTGCCACAGTGCAGGACTTCCTCCAAGTCCCAGTGATTTGCTCGATGATATCAGATTAGTGTTGTATGCCCATTTCCCACAGTAATTCAAGTAACACTTATTGAAGGCCTTCAGGTGTCGGATACCATTTTGTTTTCTCTATAGACTGGAAGTGAATCTTCAAACTGGACCGTAGTTCAGCATCATCCGGGCGGCTGTACAATGGATGCAGCTGCGATGCAGAGTAGTAAGCCATGTTGAAAGCCATGCAACTTGCAGTTTGTGGGAGCAAGCTTCTGTTTTAAGTATGTGTGACTCCAAACCATTGCTCTATTGGTTAAATTGAAAATTAATGAATTAGTGTGCGTGTGTGTGTGTGTGTGTGTGTGTGAGTGTCATAGCCTTTGTGTGGTGGTCATAGTCCCTTCTTTCCTTCCTCCATCAGTGGCTTCCAGGGATCAAGCTCAGGCAGTGAGGCTGGGGGGTAAGCACCTTAACCTGATGAGTATCTCACTGGCTTGTTGGTTCTTTCGAAGCATTTCTGCCGATGTCTTCAGAGGAAACACTAGGTATGCTTTGCTTCATTTTCTTAGCACTGAACTCAGCTTTGTCTATATAGTAGAGCTTCAGTAGATAGTTGAGTAAAGGTAGTCGAGATGAGACCAACAAAGGCTTCCGTCTATCTGCTCCACTCCTATATATAGCTCCCATTTTCATAACAGTCCTAAACGATCAATACCAGTTTCCCTTTTTAATTTATTTTTTAATATGGCTGTGAAGCGATACCTAAGCAGCCTGGTGACTACTAAGATGGGTCATAAGATGGAATCGTTTTCTAGAATCCCAGAGGAAACACATCACCGGCTGTGTGCATGAGCGTGTTTCCAGAAAGGCTCAACAGAGAAGACTCACTATGTGGTGGTATCATTGCATAGGCAGAGGTTCCAGGCCTGATACAGAGGAGAAGGCTGAGCTGACGGACGGCCAGCATGCAGCGCGGCCTGCTTCTCGACTGTATACAACGTGACCTGCCGCCTCCAGTGCTGCTCGACTTTCTTTCCCTGTCACCATGGACCACACCCTTAAAGTGTGAGTGGAAAGAAGGCTTCTCTTCTTCAAGGTCAAGGCCGTGAGAAAAGTAACTGAGACTGAGCCCACGTTCTCCACTTTTCTTTCTGGCATGGAATGATTGACAGTGACAGATCACAAGCAAGGAGAGAGAGACATTACAGCATCAAGTCTTTCCTGATTATTTCATACTTTCTCCATCCCATTTTCTCTAACAAAACTCGGAGATCTTCATCCTTCCTTCTCTTCAGCCAGACTGGCTGTTCACATTGCTCTTAACACGATTCCTCCCTGCTCTCTGATTTCCCTCACACTCTTTCCAGGGCCTGAAGTGCCCTTGTTGACTGCTGCACCCAGCTCAACCGGCCTATCTCTCAAGGACAGGCTTGCGTTCCAGCTCCTCCACAAATTATTCCCTGTAGCTCCATTCTTCTTGGTCCGGCCGAATGGAATGTTGAATCTCCCTCATATTTTGGTTCTGGTTACATAACTCTATTGCATCTCGCTGTGCTATTTTGCATCCTGTAATTACATCAGCATCCAACTTTTCCTCCCAAGAACACTGCAAACCCTTTGACCAGAGGGCCTGTGCTATATATTTCTTTTATTTTCCACACAGGGCATAGCACAATTCTGGGTGGGCATTCAATAAATATTTACTGAATTAAATTGAATGTGGCACAGACTACATCTAAAGCTTTGAAAAATTCCTTTTCATAAATTATATGGGTCTTGACAAGAGGATTATTGGAGGGAGCCACTTGAATATATTCATTCTGGGCGAGCACGCATGAGATTTGCAGGGTCATAATGCAGGTTCTTGGACAAAGAAATGGCTAAGCTGGGATTTGGAGACAGGCTGGGAGGAGGAAGGTAGGGCTGGAGGAGGGAGGACTGAGTTGTGGCTGCAGCCACAGCAGGGACTGAGATTCATAAACTAGGGATGTACTGTCTCAGAAGAGAGTCTGTAGAGAACTGTTGCTTTGTAAAGTTATAAACAAGTTAAATAATTTGACAATTGGGTTCTCATGAGTCAGGAGGTTTGCTGAATAAATTTCTGCTAGCTCAGCAAAAATTGCTGTTTTTAATAATTTCTGCACAGGTAGAATGCAGTGTTTTCCGAGTTTTATTCATAAAAAAATGCCTATTTCTTTATACTGTTATCCTTTCTCAGGTCTTTCTGTCTCTTTTCGGATTTATGTCTCTCAAACATACATCAACATACCTGCATACTCTCTCCTTCAATATTTCCTAAATATTTGGGAATATTTGCAAATCACCTCTTATGAGTAGACTCATGAAAATCTATCCTGTGATTTCTTTTACGCTTGTCTTAGATCTACTGTTTGGGTCTATGAAGGAAGTTGTGTCTGGAACTTGACCCATTATGAATAACATCGGCTTAAATGTTCCATTTGAATGAGAGATGACATTGCATGAAATGATCCTCAGTAGTTAGCACAGTTCTGGGAAATTTTCAGTAATCTTTGTGATTTTTTCAAAACTGTATATCTTCTCTCATTTTTATGTTGGAGCCTCTGAATCATTCTAGGAACGGATTCCTAAATGGTTACAAGAAGTTAGAAACCTTATTTTCCAAAAAGCTATCCTGACCGTATCTTTGCTACAAGTCACATGACACCTCCATCTGTTTGATTGCAGTGAAAACCCCTTTAAGCCTTCGGGATAAAATAGATACTCATTTCACTAGGAAATAGTTTCCGCTTTGTCATAAGTGATATCTAATATTGCAAAGGGTGTTTTCTACCAGGAAACACTTTCCTCTCTCCTTTTCCTCCTTCTCACTGCTTAATTTGAGGCAGTGAATGGTTTTCACTTGAAAGCTCTCTTGCCATGGAGGAAACACTTTCATAGGAACAGACAGACATTGTCAGCTGGCTGACCCATCTCAGACCCAGGCACCTTCAGCCCACAGCTCAGCATGACCACAGGACAAGGTTATGGCCCATGGTGTAAACAGAGGGAGATGAGGGAGGCTTTCTTTATAAGCCAAAAGAGGACAGATGTGGCCAATCAGGCCTCTGGCTTTCTTTTCTTTCTTCCTCCCCCTTCCTCCCTCTCTCCCTCCTTTTCTCCCTCCCTCCTGCTACTTCTCTTCCTTCCTTTCTTTCTCTCTCTCTCTCTCTCTCTCTCTCTCTCTCTCTCTCTCTCTCTCTCTCTCTCTCTCTCTCCCTCCCTCCCTCCCTCCCTCCCTCCCTCCCTCCCTTCCGTCTGTCTGTCTTATGTAATCTAGGATGATCTCAGAGCTTCAGACAAGCACTTTCCAATGACACAACATTCCCTAGATCCCCCTTGGCATTTCCCCCAGTCCTTTCTTCTTAGGATGTGGGGGGTGGGGGGGTGGGGCTAGAAAAGCAGTGTCCATCTGGTAGTGATCATGGGGCTGAAAGCCTGAAGATGGGTATGTGCTAAGGACGGTGAGCTCCTGGGTGCCACCTGAGGCACTGTGGCAGATCTGCACCTCCCACCCTTGGGTAAGGTCTGAGTAAAACCCAGCCCTTCATTGTGCAATCATTATTTTTCAAGTTTCTGTCAGGATCAGCTCAGCTCAGCCCTAGCTGATCTCAGGGGTCTTCGGCTCATTGTGGTTACGGGAAAAGCCAGTGATTCTCTCTGAGCTTCTTGAAGGAACACATCCCCACTTGCAGAAGTGTAAGGGAATGACTGTGTTGTCTCAAAACACTAGGAATGTGGTGAGTTTTACGAGTATTACTCGCTAAGCTCTTTCTCTCACTTAGCTCCCTACATGTCCTTTGGCTCCCCTAGCTTCCACCAAGGGACTTAATAGTCTTAGACAATAAGATAGGAATAGCCACTTACTAAGCTCCTGTTCCTTTGTGTCAGTGCTCTTGGGTGACTCGTAAATATATTCACTGCCGTACGGAAGACGCTGCTGCTGAGCCCACCTACTTACATCCCTGACCACTTTGAGTCTGGCTTACTGTGGAAACCTTCTCTGTGTTCTCCACAGCATAGTAAAAGTGCTCACACCATTCCATCCCTCAGCTAGACAAAGCCAATCTTTCTATCATGCCATCTCTGTCTTGCTATGGCAGCCCCTCACCAAGGTGCCATACAATTTCCTAGCAAATGGAGTCTTGAGTCCAGTTCACTTCTGCACTGTGATTCTGCTCTGGGTCTTTGTTAAGAACTGGGGCATTCTGTTGTATTTGTTTTCTTTCTTCTTTGTCTTTGATTCCCTTGCTGCAATAGATTCCCTCCCTGTCTTGTTTCTCCTTTGCCCTTCTTTTCTTTCTTCCTTCCTGTCCCTCATTGGTCACCCAGTGTTCTCAACTCTCGTGATTCCTGGTGATCTCTCCTCTCCTGGTCTGTGAAGTGTAGTTGATGTCCCTGCAGTGATTTTGCTTGTGGGTTGGAGGCTGTGTCATTGAGGTCACTTTGGCTATAGGTTAGGGTACCACACTTGGTAATGATGTGAATGGAATTATATTGAGTCAACTCTATTCTCTCCTGGACTTCTGAACTCTTCTGTCAAGAGTATGTTACTCGTACCACAGATTCTCCAAAGAGCTAGCTGTGGGTGTCAGTAGGGTAGGTAGATGGTAGATGGGATGTTCCAGAAGCTGATGATGAGATCAGATAGGAAATTTGGAAGCACTTGGTTCCAAATCTCTGCATTCACTCCTCGGTATTGAGTAAAGGCTAAGTCAGCTGTCCCAGGGAGAGCTTGGCAAACAAGGCCGTTTCATCTCACTGACTGAATAGTCTTTTTAGAATATTTCCATAGCCTTGACTCTCCTATCTTTGTGTGCATGTGTGTGTATATGTATGCTTGCACGTGTTTGTGTGTGTATATGTTTGAGTATTTTGTAGAGATGTAGCCTGCATTATAGATGTGAAATTTCCAGCTTGCTTGAGGTCATTTGTCTTTATATGTAAGTAAAATTTCCTGCCCTCGCCCATTCCTGTGCGAAGGTCAGCGTTTCTTCCGTTATTCTTGGACATCCAGGGAAGTGACAAGCTTTGGTACTGGGTGCTGGCTGAGCTCCTTAGTGTGGCTCTGTTTTGGATTTCTAGTCTGCATTTCCCCTTTTAGATGCAACCTCTTTCCCTGCAGGATGCTTTCCCGCTGAATCTATGATTACCTAGTGTCTCTTCTTGAAGTCCGACTAACTTACAACACTGCATCCTGTGCAATGATATACCAAAAATTCGAGTCGACTGGCCTGGAGATCGATAGAGTCTATGTTCATTACTTTTATTGAAAGTCTGCTAGATATTCTTGTCTCTCTGTCAGACATGTTTGCCTTGTGCTTTCCTGGTCCTCCCTTCTAGGTCAACACTAGACTTCTGCTGTTCTTGTTTACACATCTCTCTGAACTCCACCAGGTGGTGATTCCTGTGGCTTGCTGAGTCGCAGACCTCTAGCTCTGTCTTTGATGGTATCTGGCTCCATATTTATAATCAGACATATCTGTTTAGTTGTGTTTCTAGATATAAAGTACACCACATTGATCAAAAAAAAAAAACAAACAAAAGGGAAATTATTGACCCTAATTAATATATATGTACTGGCTGTTTATGTTTTTGAAATATTGATGCATGTATTAGATTTAGAATTCAAGTTCTTAAAGGATGATTTAGGAAGTTCTTGAAGGACCTGAGGCAGTGTAGCTCATGGTAAGTGTGGAATAATGTCCACTTGATTCACTTTCTTTAGCTGACATATTGGCACTGTTTCAAGACATTAAGCTGTTTTATGGGGCAACTTGATGGGTACAAGTTATTGCCCCATTATCAGTGTAAGACACAAAATAAAATAGCCATAAGTTGGGCCCATAGGGATAAGACCTGTAAAGTCAGAATCACTTAAAAGAGACAGAAAGAAGGAGGTTGAAACGGATGCCAAGACATTGAAGATACACAAATATTGGATAACGATACAATAAACATGGGCCTATTTTGGACCCATTTTTTTCTTACTTCATCTATTATGCCATCACTTTGCTAAAGCCACAGTTCAGTTTGGACCAGCTGCTCTAGTGACAAAGCTTTAAATAAGGACGTAGAAATAACCGAGAAAAAAATGATGGAGCCATCTTTTACCATAATATATTTTCACGGTGCCTAACAGTTCCCCATTTAATCAGGAGATTGGCAGGACAGGGAACAAGTTGGTAATTTGCAGTTGAGATGTAATAAAAATGTTATAATTCATGGATGAGACATCCTGACTACATTATGTATTATGAGTTTAACTTGACTTATAAGTCTTTCTGGAATTTAAACTGTCATATCCGACCATATGCGTTGACTTTTATAGTGATTTAATGAGTTGTTTGGTGAAAATAAATGTTGACAAAGTTATGAAATTTTCTGACTCTATTCTTTTTTTCTCCTTTTGGATACACAGCTGGTCATCTTACAGTAACTCAAGGGTTCCCCTTCCCGCATTAACCAAGGCTATACTCTTGGTCTTTACACAGAGAGTGCTCATTTCTTACACTTGGCCTTTGTAGATAGACCATGATGAAGAGAGCCCAATGACAACCTATGGGTCAATCTCCCGTGGCATCGAGATAATATTAATAAACCCTAGAAATGTGTTTTCCAAAGCTCTTCCATGTGAGGTGTCAGTTGATGTGCCTGAGAAGTATTGCATCTGCAGGATGTCCGCTCAGACTCTCCAGAAAGGCTGTAGCAATGCAGATGGATGGTCTTTGTGGTGGTTCGAGTTAATTGTCAGGTTGAAAGAATCTAGGGAGATAGCCTCTAAGCATACCTGTGAGGGATTCTCTGGATTAATGGCAACTCTGGGCATGTGTGGGGGGGGTCATATTGATTACCTTAACCCACGTGGGAAGGCCCATTTTATTTGTCGGTGGGACTGTTCCTTGGGCAGGGCAGCCTGAATTCTATAAAATGGAGAAAGTGGACTGAGCATGCTCTCATCCTCACTCTGCTTCCTGACTGTGGATGCAACTGGCCAGCTACTTTAAGCTCCTGCCACTTTGACATCTATGCCGTGGTGGACTGGGCCTGAAGCGTGAAATAGGGCATCTTTTCCCCATACGTGGCTTTCGTAAGAGTGTTATCACAGCAACAGGAAAAAGGCAAAGACGGTCAGGAGCTTGGTTTCAGGGGTGAATAATTATTTTTAAGATGCAGCACAGTTCCCGCAGAAGATTATAGGAGTTCAGTTCCTATGATTGATGCCATAGGAATAAAAATAAAAAAGGAAATAATGCCAAGTTGTAGTAGTCACAGAGCAAAGAATCTTGTCAGATGAACTATAATTTGAGCAGACACACATCTTATACTCATTAAGAAAAGTAAGGAACAACTAATTGGCTTATTATGTATTCTCTAATTGGCTCATCTCACTTTCAGTCATGGGATAAAGGAGTAGGCAGAAGACTAGTGTTGGTGGATTTGGCCAGGCCAGAGAGACCTCATGGGATTTCCCTACATGATAAAAATGGTTATACGCACCACCACTTAGCAAACGTCACAGGGGAAGAACTCACGTTCTGTGAGGAGCTGCCTGTCCTGGCTGTGTAGTCAGTGAGGCAATAGGAGTAAAACTTGCTGGTATAAAGAAATCTGACAGGTAGGAGGGCTGACCTCCTCTGGGGACATCGACTCACTGTCCTTTACCTCTCAGAGGGGACTACAGACTTCTGACCCATGCGTTTCAGCCCAGCTACCTGTCACTGCACAGCCCTGTTATCTGTCACTGTACAGGGAAGGGGAAACTCACTTGTAATTGCCTTTAATTTGAATCAAATGGTACCTGGCCCCAACATACTAATTGCCTGGACTGTGCGTTACCCTTTTGCAATGTGGATCAGATTATGTCACAGACACTAGCAAAGAAAGAAGTGTTCAGAAGTGTTTCTGAGACAATCCGCAGCGGTATGTGTTAGTGATGTTCCCCCATTGCTGTGACAAAATGACTGGTAGGAAGCAAAGGTGCTGCCTATAGTCCAAGGGCTCAGGGGTTCATGCAGGAGGGTGTGGCACTTGGAGTGTGAGGTTGTTTGTTAAAATGGCTCTCTCTTCTCCTATGCATGGTGGTTGTACCTGTGAGAGTTTAAATCTAGGCGTGATAGTCTATTCTGCTGGTCTACATTTCTGTTTCTGTGCAGGACCATGAGTTTTGCTTCTATGGTTCTATAATACAGTTCGAGGTTGACTATTCGGATGTACTGCCTCAGGCTTGTTTTTCTTTTTCTTTTCCCGTCAGGATTATGTTGTCTTTTGTGTTTCCATGTGAAGTTTCTCATTTTTTTTCTAGCTCTGTGATGAATGTCCCTGGGATTTTGATGGGGAGTGCATTAAGTCTTGAGGTTGCTTTTGGTTATACAGTCATGTTTATCCTACCAATTTTGCTAGTCCATGAGCACAGGGGTTGTCTCTCCATTTTTGTCTTCTTCAACCTCTTCTTCAACCTCTTTTCTAGTGCCTTACATGTCTACTGCAGAGGTCTTCTACCTCCACGATTAGCCTTAGTCCATGTCATTATAGCTCGTTAAGGTGACTGTGAACTGGATTGCCCCTGATTTCTTTCTCTGTGAGTTCATTTTTGGCATTAAGAAAACTATGGATTTTATGTGTTGATTTTGCATTCTGAATCTGGCTGAAAGCATTTATCAGGTCTAAGAGTTTTTGGTGGTGTCTTTGCGTATTTAAGTATAGGGTTATGCCATCTGCAAATTAAAATCACTCATCCTCTCTTTTTAAAAAAATGAATTATTTCCTAATTTTAGCTTATTATTATTGTGTGTGTGGGTCCACCTGCCACAGCTTGTGTATATGGCCTCTAGGATTGGATTCACGTCACCAGGCAGGTGTGTCAAGCATCTTTACCTACTGAGTCATCTCACTGGCTCAGATAATCTACTTTCATCTTCTTTTTATTGATATCCCTTTGTCTTAGTTTGGGTTTTACTGGGTTTGTTGTGTGGAGAGTCCCCATGACCACGGCAACTCCTCTTATAAAGAAAAACATTTAGTTAGGGCTGGCTTATAGTTCAGAGGTTTGGTCCCGTTATCCTCACGGTGGGAAGCATGGCGGGTGGCAGTCAGGCAGCCATGGTACTGGAGAGGCAGCTGAGATTTGGATCAGAAGGCAGCAGGAAGTGATAGTGAGACACTGGCCGGAATTGAGCTTCTGAGACCTCAAAGCCCACCCTCTCATGACACACTTCCTCCACCAAAGCCAGAACTACTCCAATAAGCCCACACTTCGTAATAGTGCCACTCCCTATGGGACTATGGGGGCCATTTCTATTCAACCCCTTCCCTTTTTTTGGTATTATTGCTCTAACAAAGACTTCAAGCACTATATTGGATATATATAGAATGAGATGGCATTTCTCATATTACTGAAAGTTTTGTGGTAAATTGACTTAATTTGGAGGATGTGGGGAAGGGAAACCCTTATTCAGCTCTGATGGGAATATGACTTTGTGCAACTACTGTAAAAATCATTATGGAGGCTCCTCAGAAAACTGAAAATAGAATTACTATAATTTCCAGCAACTCCACTCTTGAGTCTATAGTGAAGGACTCTCTCTGCTTATGCACTTACAAGCTTATCCCAGGCCCCTACCATCTCCTCCACATCCTTGGCTCATCAGTACCAGGCCTGCTGTTCTCCACACGTGTCTCTCTGGGATTGCCCTCACCCGGGGGCTATGGCAGGCTGAGTCTTCCTGACCCGTGGATGTTCCGTGATTCCAGACCCCTGGGGCAGCTCAGCTTTTAATAACAGGCTGCTGTAAGGATGGCTCCAGGTTGTTGTTCTCTGTGTCATATGGCTTGCCAGGATGGGATGTCTCTTTGCCTCTAAGTTCCCTGCCAGGGGAATGTTTGTCTCAGAACACCCACAGCTGTATTTGGGGTTTGTGATGGCTAAGGGATATCCTGAGGATAGGCCTGCCTACCTTTCATCTGCCTTACCTTTTGGGAAAGGCCAGGGAACAGTCTTGTTGACACTGTGTTTGACTGACTGATCTTTTACTGGGTCACACAGAAACAGCCTCTAGCCTGCCATCTTACCTGGAAGTCAAGTTGACCTTGTGTTATTAAAATACAAATTAATTTTGCTATTGTTCTACTGAAGTCCGTCCAGTGGCATCCAATCTTACTGTTAGCAAATTTTCTGTTGCTTCCTTAGTCTAAAACAAGATACGATGATAAACTAAGGGCTGTGGTCCAAAGTTCCAAGAGGTTGGCCCCTTACCTTTGTGCCTCCTTTCTATTCTATTCGATTCGATTTTAGTTTTTAATTTATTTTACATCCCGATCACATCTTCCCCTCCCCGTCAAAGGAGCCTTTGTTTCTGTGTCACTGCACTGGCTTCCTAATCATTCCCTGACCACATGCAGCGTTTTCTGCCCTCATGACCTCCTTGCCTGCTGTTTTTGCTGCTGTGATGTTGTCCCCTAATTACCAACAGGGCTCAGTTCCTCCACAAACTCTGCTCAAATGGTTCCTAATCAAAGAAATCTTCCATAGCCACGCTATATAAAAGATTGTATTTCTGACTTCCTCTGCATCCCTTCCATTCTCTTATAGATTTCTTCATAGATGCTATCACCATGGGGCATTTTCTCTCTCTCCTGATTTGTTTCTAGCCAGGTCCCCCACGCCCCAAGAATAGATACAAGGGTAAAAACCTCCTTCTTTCTGCTAATTTCTCATGACAGGTTGAATTCCCTCCCCTTTTCTTCTTTCTTTGATAATTTGAGACTATAACTGATCACCCTTGGGCTCAGCATCTTCCCCCTCAGCCTCCTGCATGCTAGGATCACAGGTGTGAGCCACCAAGTCCACTCACTGTAAGGTGTCACACCCTACCTTGTCTTGCTAGAATGTGTCATTGACGTTTTTCTTATCAAAGGTGGAGTGTGCCTAGTCATGCCCTCCTAGGTCCCCATCCTGGCAGGTTAGTGACTATTGCAAAGAGATTTGGAAGGATAAGTGCTAAAAGGCTATGTGGTGTACAGATAGCCCTCTTGACACCATGCTGGCACGCTGTGAATAAAACCTAGGCTATGCTAGGAGCTAGGAGGCTGTTTAGCTGCTAAAGCTGAGTTCTTCAAGGACAGCTAGCATCACCTATCAAGTGTGTGAGGAAGCCTTTAGGATGACCCCAGGCTTCTGCTGCTATCTGGTTGGAGCCGTATCAGATACTGTGGAGTTCAGGTAACCCCAGAAGTCAGACGACAGAACCATGAGGCATAATTAATCAAAACAATACCCCCATCCCTACCACCTTAGAATCGTTTTCCACACAGTGTTAAGAATAGGACCTGAGCCACTAAGTTACATCTTTAGCTCTTGATTGTTATTTTTTGAGCCGCTAAATTTTGGGATTTTTATTTAGCATCAGCACATACTCAGAAGGCTGCTATGTTCCCTAGAGCCTAGGATAATTCCTGGAACATACTTCTTCAATAAACATTGCTGTGCACAAATGCTGCTCTGCTCTGGAGGTAAAAACATGCTGTTTTCTTGATGGACATTTTTTTCCTTCAAATTTTTTTTCTTAACTTATTCCTTAACTTCTTGCTTAACTTATTATGTAGATTAACTTATTTGTGCACTACACAGCTCTGTATATGTGGAGACTTCATGGCAACCGTTCCTTTGGTGTTCCTGAGTATGCGCGTAGGAAAGGAAACTGCTCACAAGGCCGAAGTGAAGAATGCTGAATTTCAGATATGGATCACCAGGTGCATGGAAGTGGAGGCGGGAGGATCAGGAAAGAGTTCAAGGCCATCCTTGGCTGGGCTGTACAGTAGAGTTCCAGGTCAGCTTGGGTCATAGGAGACTGTGCTTGTCATTTTTTCCTTCGGTCACCAATGCCGAATAAAAGCAAGTTGAGGAAAGGAGACTTTCTTTAGGTTTATGGGCCAAAGGGAAGCCGTCCATCATGACAAAGAAGTCTTGGTGGGAGGCACGGGTAGATAGATGGTTGGCCGGGTTGCTTTTGCAATCAGGAAGCAGTGGAGAGTGATCCTTGGTGCTCAGCGTACTGTTTAGGGACCAATCCCATGGAGCAGCGCCACCCACACCCTGGTGGATCTTCTCACCTCAGTTAAGCTACTCTGGATATTCACTAGTGCACGTGTGCCCAGGGTCTTGTCTCTGTGGTTATTCTAGGTCTGATCAAATTGATGGTTGAGATCACAGAGACCTTGTTACAAAACAATACACAAACAAAGGTGGGGGTGGGGGATTAACCAATTGTGATTTTTATTTGGTTTAACTTGGTCATTTTCATATACAGAAACATCTTTAACAGAGATTGAACCAGACAATTCTTTGGCATGGGCAAGGCTGAGGCCCTGGTGGTCCCTATTCACCGCTTACATTTTTGCTACGTTTTCCCCAGGCATAATTGTTAATCTTCATGATGGACACGGAGAGGCTAGACCTGTTCTAGCTTAGAGTATGGGTTTTACTATCACCACAGCACTTTCAGATAAAGAATGCAACGCAAAGCCCCCATCAAAGAAAAGAGAGAGAACAAGAAACCAGTTTTCAAAGTCACTGTGACCCACACGAAGTGAAAGTGCTTTAAAACAGGCCTTCCGTCTCTCAGTCGGAAAGGTCTGTTGCAACTGGGGTTGTGTTGTAACCCACCCCACTAACTGGTGTCAAAACAATGGGGAGTTCTAGGGCAGAACCCTCAAAAAATGTCACCTATCTTCCAACTTTCAAACTCAACCAACTCTATTTGCTTAATTGGTTTTAGATGTGAAAGAGTCAAGCATTCGTCTCGGTCCTTGGGACGGTTTCAAAGAGATGAGGGAATGACATGTCTTTATCCTTTGATCTAGAGTGGCTTGTCTTTTTGCCAGCCTTCTATATTCTGACAGGCAGCCTTGGTGGGGGGTACCTGCTTGGCTGTCGAAGCATTAAACTCAAGTCTGGTAGAGATGTTCAGTGTAAGGCCAGGATGGCTGTGGTTCTTTGGCTTTGAAAAACATGCGGGAGTCCCGTAGGAAGTGGTCGTTCATCTTAATTATTGTCCTGAGATGTCTCAATCGCCCATCTGTGTTGGCTCTGAGAGCTGAATGGCATCGCTGGGTAGGTGAGCCACTTCATAACCAGCACCTTTCCATTTCCCACCACTCTTTGGACCTCAGCCATGGGGAGAATAGAGACCCCTGGGGGTGAGGGCTCTGTCTATGTTCTGTCACCTGCAGTCGCCAATCTTCATGATATTTTGCTATTTCCAGGGGCTGAGATTAAGTTTGCAAATCAGTATGGTGAGTTAAAAGGCATATTGGGAAGTTAGTGTGTGCTGGAGGCAGAGGCTGCATAAAGGAGTCAGAATTTAAGACGTGGAGCCACAGACAGTCCAGCAAAGGCTCAAGGTTTCTCCTACTCATCAGCGCCAAGTCCTACTAAGTGCTTTCAGGTGAAGCAAAGTCAACCGCTTCTTCTCAAGCCGTGCACTGATTTAATTAAAACACTCTCTGAGAATTGGGGAGATAGCAGTTCCCAGGTGTGTTAGTTACATCTCTCATCATTGTGACCAAATACCGGATGAGAAGCAACTTAAAGGAGGAAGGGCCTCTTACACTTGAGGGGTGCAGTCTGTCAGGTAGGGAGGTGTCACCAGAGTGTGATGTAGTCTGGTACCCTGCACAGTCAGGGGGCAGAAGCAAGCCCTCGACTCGCTTTCTCTCTTCATCCAGTCCTGCATCCCTCCAGTGGGATGGTGCCACCCACATTCAGGGTAGGGTTTCCCTTTGTGCAAACACCCTCACAGATATAACTCAAGATGTATGTGGTGATTCTAACTCCCTTCACCTTGACAATGGAGATTAACCCACAGAGATGGGTTAGAATGTAGGAAGGGTTGTAGGAGACTTCTCAGTCCTACTTGTGAGGGAGAACTTCATCTGTTTCTAGTTTCATATCGTATTCTGGCTCCTGATACAGAGAAGTCATTTTTGTTGAGTGATTTACTTGTTGAAGACTTTGTGTATTGATGTCCTCCTATGGTAGACAAATCTTGTTAAAGTTTATTTTAACTGATACGAAACTGATAACAAGGGACATGGAAAGAGCCCTTGCTGAATCTCCTCCGTGCACTGAATTTCTGCTTCCAAAGTTAAAAACGTTCTGTTTCATTAGCTGCTGTTCTCATATCAACTTTAAATTCTTCAAAAACATATTTACACACACACACACACAAAACAAAAAAACCCAACCCTTTGTCTTTTAGACATTATCTCATTATCTGTTGACTTACCAACTCTAAATGATACATTTCATGCTGAAGGGATGGCTCAGGGCCTCTATTTTGTTGAGAACTGAGTTCTGCTCTCTAGTATCCTTGTAAAAACTGGGCCTGATAGTGTATACTTGCATTTCTAGAGCTTGGGGGGTGGTGGTGGTAGTGGTGGTGGTGGTGGTGGTGGTGGTGGGGTGGAGACGTGTATTCTGGGGCTCTACGGCTAGCCAGTCTAGCTGATATGGAGAGCTGTAGGTTCAGTGGAAGACCCTGTCTCAGAAAATAAGGTAGAGAGTGATGAAGGACAATACCCTGACATAGTTTGCCTCAACACCCAAAATGAATGAGTTTGCACACACACATACTGTACACACACACACACACACACACACACACACACACACACACACACCATGAAGAAGGAAAGAAAATAAGATAAAAGGGAGGATATACTGTAGTCTTCTCAATTGTCCACGGTCTCACTCTCTGTCTCACACGTGATTATTTCCTAGCATTTACAGCATAAACATCAGGATTTTGAGGGTAAGTGAGTGTTTACTATCCTTGCTACTGTAACTACGTAAATATTTTTCACACTTGATCTGGGCATGTACTGTTTACTTTCCTGAACACATTTCCCCCTCCGAGTTAATAATTACTGTATTTTCCCTTTTGCTTCGCTTTGTGCATAATTTTTTTTAGCACTTTAGTCTGAAGCCGTCGTTTGTGAATATAGCGAAATGCGCATTCGCTCTGAAGTGAAATAACGCACCGTCTGCCTACTATAAAAATAAATAAGATGGATCCATTGTGTGCCTTGCTTCTAGCTGGACTGTGCGCTTGCTAGGGGGACCGCACAGCTGTGCTCTGCGTTTCTTTATCTTGGCTTTCTTTCATTTATGTTCTGGATTTCCTATGAGTTGGTTGCCTAGTGCTGTGTAACAAACCACCCGAGCATTTAGCAGCACAAAAGGACCGATTATTGCTTTTTCTTACAGTTTCTGCGGGTAGTGAGTGTGGGGACAGCTCAGCTGCATGGCTCTGCTTCCGGTTTCTTCCGAGGCTGAAGTCCTTGGGAGCTTGGTTTTGCCTTGAGAATCTGCTCCATATTATTTCACCCCTCACCCCTCCTACCTTTCCCTTCTCTCCTTCCTTCCTACTCTTCCCTTCTCTCATGCTCTCCTTCCTCATTCCTTGTTCTGTAGCCCAGGCTGGCCTCAGACTCAAGTCAATTTGTAGCGAGGATTGATCCTGAAGTTTGGTCTTTCTGCTCCCGAGTGCTGGGATCATGGTGAGCCACCACCTCATCTGCCTTGCTCTGCTGGGGTGGAGCCTAGAGTGTTGTGTGTGCCCAGCACACCATCTCCCACTAAGTGGGCTGCATCTCTGGCCAGGGTTACTTCTCATTGCATTTTGGGGAAGCTTAGCTGGGATGCAATCATTTTAGAGTCTACATTTGCGTATGTGTCTCTTCTCAGCCCCGAGGGGCGATCTCTTCACGGATTCATTTTTCTTGAGGATTTTGAAGGCTTTGCTTCATTGTCATGGTTTCCAGAGTAGCCAGTCAGGTCTGATGCCAGACTGAATCTTTGTCATATATCTATTTTTGTATTTATTTATTTTTTTAACTTTTAGGATCTTTTCTTTTCCTCTTGCATTCTGGAGTTTTATTTTTATGATTTCCCCTTTCTATATTTGTGCATTTTCCTGGTAAAAATAAGATCTCTCAATTTTGACACCTAAGCTCTTGTATTCTACATTTTTTCTTATGCATTTATTGAAGTTGAAAAGTGTCTTAAATCTTTAAATGGCTTCTTTCTGGGGTCATATTTGCTCTATGTTTAAGTTGTATTGATTCTTAATTTTCTAAGCAATATTTTTCCATCAATTTTTTTCTCTATTTTCTAAAAGCCTTTTGAAGTGTTATCTCTCAAAAACATGTATTGAGTTTTGGATACTGCTTTAGTGGTTTTAACTTCCTGTGGTACTTAATGAACGCTCCTTCTTTTTGTTTTCTCACACACTTGGCCCTTCCATTTTCTTTCTGAGAATGTCTTAGCACATAAGAAATTAGCTAAAAATGTGTGTTTAGGGATAAAGCTTGTCAAGACCAGAGCAATAATTTAGAGTAGTTGATTGGAGCTATTTCATTGATGGATATAGTAACACAGTATTTTTTTTTTCTAAATTCTTTAGTCTCTTTAGAGAAAAATCACCTAATATTTTGGTGTGTGTGTGTGTGTTTGTGTTTAGAGGGCTGATTAACAAACCAGACTATCTGGATTCTAGAAGCCCGCTAGGGTGAGAGGGAAGAGAGATCTCATCACATCTTAGTGTGACTCCACCAAGTCTTTCTGTTTTAGAGAATGTCCTTCAATTCTGCTTAGCATCCCTGTGTCTGGAGACCTTCGGAGTTTACCTCTCAGTGAGTTATTAGTATGGAGACAATTGTTGTTCAACTATGTCAGCTAAGACAGAGGTCCCAGGTTTATCTGTTTATAGCTATTTAAGCAAAGTCTTTCTCTCTCAGATTCAGCCTTCTTGCTGGCCCCTGTCCGGTCAGCATTGACCTTGCAATTTCTGTATGTAGAGAGGCATTTGTTAGAATGCCAGTTTTTAAGATATGGTCCTGGAATCTTTGGGGTCTGAAAGGTCAAAATATTTTTTATTGTAGTACTAAGCCAGTATTTATCCATTTCATTTTCATTTTCCTCTGAGCACACTAGAGCATTTTCCCAAGGCAGCATGACCTGTGCTATCACAACAGATTGAAGGCAGAAGCAGAGGTGAGACTCTAGCTGGCTTCTGTTACAGAAGAGATTTGAAAAAAAAAATGTTTATCAAGGCCGTTTCTTTTTTCCAGTACTTTCTTTATGTTGAAAATAATAATTATTTTCTCTTACAAAATATGTTAGTCTGTACTATAACTATTAGTACTGTTGAAATAAATGAAAATGTAGGTAATAAGAATATGTTTTATGGTTAATTGTTGATTGTTACTGTGAGCATGGAGTAGCCCTCAAAGGCACTTGTATGCAAAGTTCCCTCTTCTTCATGCAGGGCTGTTAGTGAGTGGTGGCCCCTTGGGAGGTGGGGTCTGATGGCAGGACATTAGGTCACTGGTGTGCCATGAATGGGTGTGCCATTGGGATCTTTGACTCTTCTCCCTCTCTCTGCTTTCTGGCCACTCTGAGGTTTTGCTTCACTATGTACTCACAGCCAAGATGCTCTGCCCTGTGTCAGTCCCAAACCATGCGGCCGACGGCCTTTGGAATGAAACTCCTGATACTGTGAAGCACAGGACATCTCTCCTGTCCTTGTAACAGGCGTTTCTCTACAGAAATAGTCAGATGGCAGCACCAACAGGAACTGAAGCTCAAGGGGTCTTGAATCAACCTGATGAGTACAGGTTACCCCTTCCTTCGCTCACCTTTCTTTTGGGACCCCAAGACCCCAGCTGTGGAGATTATGCTCTTTGTAAGAAAGGGTGTGTGTGTGTGTGTGTGTGTGTGTGTGTGTGTGTGTGATGGCTCAGTGGCTAATAGCACTGACTGCTCTTCCAAAGGTCCTGAGTTCAATTCCCAGCAACCACATGGTGGCTCACAACCATCTCTAATGGGATCTGGTGCCCTCTTCTGGTGTGTCTGAAGACAGCTACAGTGTACTCATATACATTAAATAAATAAATCTTTTAAAAAAAAAAAAAAGAAAAGAAAAAAGCAAGCATGTCCTGGGCTGAGCAGGTAGCTCAGTTGACAGAGCTCTTCCTTTTTATGAATGAAACCCTAGATTGATCCCTAACTAGGAATGAAGGCACCCACCTATAATTCCAGCAGTATGGGGGTAAAAATAGGAGGATTAGAAGTTCAAGGTCATCCTTGGCTACCTAGTGAGTTCAAGACCAGTCTGAGCAAGATATGTGAGATTCTCCCTCTCTTTCTCTTTCTCAAAAAAAAGGTGTGTGTGTGGTGGGGGTGGGGGGTGGGGTGGGGAGGTGGGGGGGAGTGGGGGATGCAGAAGCAAGCATGTGCTGTCTTCAGCCTTCCACCAGGGGGCAGACAAGACAGCCTCTGGCTCTGTGCAATGGTATGACTTGAGTTGTTCTTCACTGCTTGCAATCCTGATTAGGAAAACTTGCCTGATTTAGGGGAGATAAAGCGGGTACATTTTTCAAATTCAAAATGAGCTGTTTCTTAATATCAGCTTTCTTACTAATGAAGGGGACATTGCACTTTAATAAATGTTTTAGTTTGAAGTCATTTTGGATTCATGGAAAGGTTGCAAAAATTGTATGCAGAGGTCTCATGCACCCTTTATCCCACTTCCCCTAGCAGTGACATCTTACTGAGTGTAGATTGAGGCAGAAAGTAGGATTACAACTTTAATTTTGTCAAAGTCTACTTTTAATGATGGCTGTTAAATGCTTTAACCTCTCTTCTAGCCCACTAGCCATCAGAGGTAATGGAAAAGAAAGGATACAGGGGAAGTGGACCTGTTTAGAAAGGTTTTTTTGGAGCAACTCCCATCCGTGTTGTCAGGGAATCAGCAGTTCGGTTCACAGGAGTCAGCAGTGGCAGCTTGGTCCACTCACAAACACTTCACCGGATACACCAGCAGTTTAGTTTGGTAGTGTCAGGAGAGCAAACATGAATCAGCAGTAGTGGCATGAACTAGCAGTGACAGCCAGGAGGGACCAGGGCCAATAGAAATGCCAGGAAAAGATCTTGGCTTAGCCTCTCTCAGTAAAGTGAAGATGTGAGACCAACAAGCACTGCACAGCTAGCTCTATAAGCAAGCCAAGCTCAGCCTCTGTCACTGTCTGTCCACTCCTTTGTATAGCCCCTCCAAACATCACATGTCCTCCGCGGATCTTGCCTCTCAGCACATGTGTCTGTCTCAGCTGACGTAATGCTGCCAATCAGTTCAAGTCTGAGGGAGCAGCAAAAAACTGCAGCAGATCATCAGAAGTTTTTTTGTTTTTTTTCTATGGAGTCCCGACAAATGCAGCTCTACTATGCAATGTAAGGTGGACCAATACATGCATGTCCTTAGCAAAGAATCCTTCATCATGTATCCTTTCACATGCTTAGTTTAGCAGAACATGCTTTCTCCTGTGTCTGCTTCAGCCAAACGTTCTTTCAGGAGTCTGCCTAGTCTTTCACCTGTGTCCACTTCTGGAAAACACTCCTTCAGGTGTTTGCCCCAGCAAAACACCATTCAATACACCTGACTCTCCAAGGAACCCTTAAGTTTCCACTTCATAAAATCAGAATATATTGCGACTACTGCACAGCTTTAATCCCAGCACTCTGGGAGGCAGATCTCTGTGAGTTCTAGACTAGTCAGAGCTAGTTTCAGGACAGCCATGATTATACAAAGAAACCATGTGTTAAAAAAAAAAAAAAAAAAAAAACAATCAACCAACCAACCAACCAGCCAGTCAACCAACCAACCAAAAACCCAAAACAACCTCAAATAAAACAACAGCAGCAGCAGCAACAACAATAACAAGCCAATCCACAGATCTAAATATGATTTTCATTAGTTTGTCAACATGCATTTTTTTTCCGATCCCAAATCCAAGTCACATTAAGGGTGTTATTTTGTTCTCTTGGCGTCTGGATCTCATATTGATAACTAACTAGTGTGTGCTTTGTTAAGGAAAACGGAGGATACCAGCATTGGCTTATACTATATCACCTCCAAATCTTGTATTTTCTTTTGTTCTATGTCCTGAGGGGCTCAGGTCCTCTGCCTTCTTCTTGTACCCCCCACTTTTGAGGCTTCCAGCTCCTCTTCTCTTTCCTTACTCAGTCACCACAAGCCCACTGGCCTCTCATCCCGAGGCATAGCTGATCCCTCTTCCCCTGTCCCCTGCTCCCTTTGATTTGCTGTCTGAGAGGTTTTTTCCTTTCTCTCTTCAGCCAAGGGTCAACTGCTGAGCCTCACTCAGGCTCTGAGTCCTGGGGAACTAATGTATGTCTTTATTCCTCTAATATTAATAGTGTTTAAATTTCAAGAAAGAGTGGAGATAAACGAATAGATTTAATCTCCTTGTTTAATTAGGAATTTGGTCCCGGATGCACAATCCTCCATCTGTATGTTGCTTTTCAATTGAGAGCCTCATTTAAATACTTCTAATGATTACAAAAGAAAGCTCCGTAGTCAAAGCCATCCTGAAAACCATAGGACAATTAGGGAAGTACTGAGTAGGTTTCCCACTCACTGTGTAGGGTATCTTTATTGAAACCAAACACCTCTGGGCCTCAGTTAGAATACTTTTCTTGTAGCCTACCTTGCATTTATTAGCTCGGAAACAAAAGTCATGTTCCGGAGATGTGTGCTGTCCTTCAGGTTTGGCTGGCGTCACGGTTCCTCCAACTACCAAATGCATGGAGAGCCACTGTGAGTCTCTCATCCTCTCCCTTCCCAGCTTCTAAAGGGAGACTCGCTGGAAGGACAAAGCCCTATCCTATCTGTGCTTGGCAGTTCTCAGCATCTCCTATCATTTTCTTACACTCAACCAGAAAGGAAGAGGGAGACATAGCTCTGTAATACTATTTTATACTGAAAGCATTTGATTACTCTCCATTAATTTCCCTTGCATTAAAAAGGAATTAAAAAAAATAAATAAAAAGGAATTAAAGTAGTTTGCTACAGCTTACAGCATTTGTAACGAGACTAAAAACATTCCCTTCTCATTTCTTACTTTAAAATGGTCCCTTGGAATCGATCCATCCCTTGTTGTTATATTTTTGCTTTTGTAGTTAGTTATGTATCCATACACATGTGCTGTGTATCTGACAACTGCAGGCATTGATGTTGGGATGTGGGGAGTGAGGCTTGGGAATGGGATGGAGAAGGCAATCTAGGAGACAGGGTCTTTGACTTTTCTGTGCATGGCAAAACATTTTTTTTTAAATTGAAAATAGATTATTTTCTCATACAACAAATCTTGATTCTAGTTCCCCCTCCCTTCGCTCCTCCTGTTCCTTCTCCCCTCCCCTCCCCTCCCCTCCCCTCCCCTCCCCTCCCCTCCCCTCCCCTCCCCTCCCCTCCCCTCCCCTCCCCTCCCCTCCCCTCCCCTCCCCTCTGGATCCACTTGCTTTCTGTCTCTCCTTAGCAAAGAACAGGCTTATAAGAGATAACAAACCAAACGTGACAAAATAAAATAACTGAAGATGAAGGAAAGACTTTCATATCAAAGTTGGACACACGGCAACCCAAGTGGAAAGAAAAAGACCCCCCATGTGTCCCCAGGCATAAGAGTCACAGAGCCAATCATTCTCATAGTCAGAAGTCCCATAAAAACACTAAGCTGATAGCTGCACTATATCCACAGGGGACCTGGTATAGGCTGTGTAGGCCCTGTGCTTGCTGCTTCAGTCTCTGTGAGCACATATGTGTCTTTTGTAGTTGATTAAGAGAGCCTTTTTATTTCTAGTGTCCTCCATCTCCTATGGCTGTTATGATCTTTCTGCCTTCTCTGATTCATCTTGGAGGTAGTATGTTATGCTAATGGTAGACTGAGGCTGATATAATGTGTCCTCCTTAATTATTTTTAACATTATTATTATTATTACTATTATTATTATACTTTTTTGGTAGGGCGACTCTCACTGAACCCTGATCTCATTATTCTAGCTAGACTGTTGGCCAGAAAGCACCAGGGATCTTTCTGTTTCTGCCTTCCCAGTGTTAGGATTATATATGTATATGCCATGGCACCTGGTTTTTACTATTATGAAACAGTGTTGGAGATTTTATTAAAGATATTTTAATATAGGCTTAAGTACTAGGATTAGGAGGAAAAGAGATGCTCACGAGAAAGTCTGACTTATGGGCCTGGCCTCCTCCCGTAGGCTTGAGTACATCAGTACTGGGGATCTGAATTGAGGACTTAGGTATGCAAGGCAAACACTTTATGAACTAAGCCATCCCCTACCCATCTGACTTTTAAGATTTTGAGGTCTACGTTTTAAGAAAACTAGATAGCTTGCTTTAAATTTGGTCTTCTGACTTCTGGGAAGAAATCATTTTCTGTAAGTGGAGCGATTCTATCCAGTTGAGACTTTTAGGTCTGCAGGCCACACATTACAGGGCACTCTACCTTGGTATGCTTCAGTGTAACAACAGTAATGGAGCAGTATGTCTGTCCACCTTTCCTCATCATTCTAAACCAAGTCCAGCCTCCTCAAATTTGGCAAAATACTCCAAAAGTGTCTAAGACCTCAATAAGATCTCCTTTATTGGATTGCACAACAGTGTCTGGGGACCAAAGATGTCATATAATGTCACATCCCAAGGCTTACCCAAGAGGCATGAGTGCTAATGTGTTTAGTCACATGGTGACTGGCAAGGACCTTGGTGCCAAAGATACTGATGTCATTACCATGGCCAGTGGGTGCTACACATGAAGGTGCAGCTCCCACCACATGGTTACTATCAGGACCACTGATGTTCCACAGTCTAAAGGCCCTGTGGGGTGAGGTTTGCAGCAAGAAATGTGGAGGCTCCTCTTGCACAGCCTGCCGTGGTGGGTGTGGGCTGGAGGAGTGACTGAGTGACAGTCAGTGCTGTGTACTTTCCCTTCCTTCTATCTTCTAAGGTCAGGGCACAGAGGGTCCCAGTGGCTAAGTTCTTTCCTGTGGTCATCACTGTAGCGGAATCTTGGAGAAGCCTGTCTCAGCACCAGCGCCGGCATCTTACCGTGTTCACATAGACTATTTCTGAGGTGAACACAATTTAGCTTAGAGCTGGGACTTGTAACTTCTAAAGCATTTACATTTTAAAAGCATAATTTTCAAAAGAGGCATTTCCCTAATATAGCTTACTGACCCTCTGGACTCTAGAAATTGCTCTTGCGATTCCAGCACAGACAAACCATGAAAACAAAGTGCTCTTAAGTCTCAGGGGATTATCTTTAAAACAAAAACAGAATGGTGACTTTTGATATCTGCAAAACATGACTTAAATATAAATGTTGGTGCGGTCCAGAGTCAGGATATGAAATGCAAAAGTAACTGTATGAGCATGAAAAACTACATACAGTGAGTTCGACCAAACTAATGTCTGAGATATGACATGCCATTCAGCAGAACAAGAAGACTGGTCAGGAACAGAAGCTGGCAATGTCATAGTGAGGTTCACTTGACCAGTACACCTCTTATTGGGGACAGTTTGTCCCATGCAAAGTCCAGCTGACTGGGCAATTTATAAAGCAGAAATTTGGGACTGGCAAGCGGGATAAGTGGGAAACGTGCTTGCCACTGAAAGACCCACAACGTGAGGACTCCCCCACATTCTGACTCAGGAGAGGCGACACCCCAAATCACTCACGAGAAACGGTCTTGCTGAAAACTGCAAGAGGACTTTTTATTTCAAGAGCGCTCTGGGGCCCACAGTCATATACCACGCAGGGGTAGAGGACTGTGGCTTGCCGAGTAGCTGGGTAAGGGGGGTATTTAAAGGGAGAAACCACAACTCAAGGGGGTGGGAAGGGCATTGTTGGAAAATACCAAAAATACCAGTTAAGAGTCACGAGGAAGTGGAAAGTCAAGACAGTTTTCTAGGAGCCTTTTCAATAGCACCGTTGCATAGTGGGTTCTAGCAACAGTCGGGGTGGGGGGGTCAGGGTGACTTTCTTTGAATGAACACTTCCTGAACCCAGGAAGCAGGTGGGTGGAGGAATGTCACTATCTGTTTTATGATTAGCATGCCTTGGGGCATTGAGTCATAAAGCTCACATTCTCAAGGTTGGGCCTAAAGGACTAGAATTTTTGTTTTTACGTTATACTTTTTCACCACCAGGTCTAGGGACCTGGGTTCCATCCCTGGCACCTACACAATAGAAGAAAAGGAGCAACTCCTTAGGTTGTCCTCTGACCTCCATGTGTGCATGATGGATGGGCATGCTCACACGTGTACATACACACATAAGCTAAATACATGTACATGACACAGGAAAAAGTACAGAGCATTATTTCCCCCACTGTCTTAGAAACTTGGGAAATTCCTTATCAAGATGCTGTGGTCAATATCTGATGAGGGCTTCACGTGGAGGGGGGGGGGAGAGAGAGAGAGAGAGAGAGAGAGAGAGAGAGAGAGAGAGAGAGAGAGAGAGAGAGAGAAACCCTGTCATCACAAGGCAGATGGAGAACAAGCCCTTCCATAAAGGCCTTAATCACATTCACAAGGGTTCTGGTGTCACAACTTAGCTCCTATGAGGGCCTCTTTCTCAGTACTACTTTATTGGTGATTGTCAACATAGGAAATTTAGAGGGACCATCCCTCAAATCACAACAATGACTCATATATTTGTATATATATTTACATACACTCTTTCAAGATGTGTATGGAACTTAGCTAACTGTTTTCCAGATAGAGAATTGCTATGCAGCACAATCTGACCTCAACCACAAAACTCTCCTGTCTCTGCCCTTCTGGAGTTAGAGTCATGTGCTGCTGTGCTCATGATGTTTCTGATTTTTATATATTTAGCTATATCTGAACAGAGATTTGGCAAATATTTGTTCCACTGCTACTCCATAGTGCTGTTTGCTGCATAAAACATTTGTCCTTAAAGAGTATACATCCTCAAAGGAGAAGCACAACATTGAAGAAGGACAGACTCCATAAAGTACATGGCACGCCGGGAGCAGTCCCTGAGAGACTGCCTGTGCTCTGGAGGCTGGGAAGGACTGAAGGTTTCTTTTTAAAAATATCACTTTATGTTCAGTTTCTCTGTGTCTGTGTGAGGATATGCAGGTGAGTATGGGGGCCTGTGGATGAGAAGAAGTCACCCCCATCTCCTGGAACTGCAGTTACAGGCAGCTGTGAGCCTCCTGACATGGTTGCCTGATTCCAAATTCTTTTTTCTGAGTCACCTCTCCAACCCTAGAGAAGGCTTCTTGAAGGACATGTCAGTGAGGTCTGCCCTGCCTTTGAAGAGGATGTGAGATTAAGTGAGAAGAGGGACATTCTAGACTGAACTAGATTTGGAATTTCCTGACATATAAAAATCATTTTTTGATATTTAAAAGTGGATTAAATATGTTTTGAATATATATATATATACACACATATATATTCACAGATCTTTGAAGATATATATGTGTATGTGTGTGTATGTGTGTGTATGTGTGTGTGTGTATGTATATATATTCAGGATTTTAAAATGTTAGATATTTATTATCATACCTGTAGGTGAAAATTTGCCAAGGACCAGCCTCAGTTTGGAGAGGGGTTCTGAGAGAAAGGGGGTCTAGAAGCAGCAAAACCAAACAACTCGAAGTCAAATCGTGGGTTGAAGCTGGCAGCCTATGCTCTGCTGGGGACAGCTTTCTAGATTGCTTTCTTTCAGATCTGCTTTCTCTAGAGATCTCCAGACAGCTCGCTCTTGCTCTCCCTCTTGGTCTGCTTGAGACAGTTCTATAAGCAGTTCTCTTTTGCTATTCTGAAAAGTTCTCTGGATAGCTCATCTCTTGCAGATCGCAAGTCTAGTCTTTTATTTTACATATCAATCCAGCCATTTATACCAGGTTTCCTTTTGATTAGCCTAAGAATCCGAATCCTGTAACCCAAGCCTCTTAATTCTTAGGAAACAGCAAGCACACACTTTTTTTTAACATTGCAAAAGAATTCAGAGATATGCCTGCCTCTGTTAAGCACAGGATAAACTAGCTGGGTGGGACCCGGAACTGAAATCACCATTCCTATCATTTCTGGGCCTGAACTCACTGTGTTGCAGATTGAATTTGAACTCAGGAATCTGCCTGCCTCAGTATCTTTCTGACAAGCTGGCTTGTCAAAGCAGCTGCCTTTGTTCCTTTAGATCTGTGAAGCTTTTTTTGCAATACATATTGCAACCTTATATTTTTGTATTGTTGAGAAATTATATGTTTTTGAACTCATGTTTTTAGGATTCTTTTTCACAGACTTAAGGGAAGGTCCCAGCACTTACCAGTTTGCTGAGACATTAGCCACACCCTCTCCTCCTGGATTCATTCTGTTTGATTGTCAAGAAATCATTAATGTTAATAGGGAGGACACCCCTTGAAGGAATGTAAAAATATGTATTATACAAACAAGACTTATGCCCATTGAAGCCATTGATGCTCTTTGAGGCCCACGTCCACTGGCCCTGTCTCAGGGGCAGGCACAGAGTCATTCTGTCCCCACCAAGGCCATGCGGGACTCAGCAAAAATTATTATCACATCTGTGTATTTGTGTTCACAGCCACTGAGCAGAAACAGAAGAACAATGTGCAAAGGACTCACCTGCCCCACCCCCACCAAGAGTCTAGGCTTTTCCAGGACCTTATGCACCATATCTGTGGGTATTAAATGTGAAAAGAAAACAGTTCACTGTGGTTCCTTCCAGTGCTGGCTGTATCGACACGTCTCCTAAGATTTTTCCAGCCCTTTTAAGATTTTTCTTTTGTGTTCCTTAAATCACAGTGTAGGCCCATATCCTTGATAGACAGCCAATAACATCTGAATCAAGTTTAGTACCAGGTGGTTTACGACTGTTCTATTTCTAGCTCATCTATTTTTTACTCAGTCAACACTGACTAAGCTCATATTGCATGCCAGGTATTGAGGAATTGGGTCTGAAGATACAATCTGTCTCCCGACAGAGCTCTAGTCTAGGAAACAAGGGGAAGACGTCAGGGGGTACATGAGCTATGGTGGAGGCAAGAGCTGGTGGGATGCTGGCAATGGGGGAAGTGTGCAGTAGGGTGGGAGTTTTTGGGTCCTCTAAGCAAGATACTACCAAGGGGCTTATAATTTCTTTAACCTTTTCCTAATTTGCTGAACATGATAAAAAGGACTTCTACTTCTGAGTTTGCTTCTGGAAGAATTAAGAATAGGGACTCAGGAAAGATATTTGTTCTCTATATCTACCTATCTCTGCTTCCCAGTACTTGGGAAGCAGAGATAGGTAGATCTTTTGAGTCTGAGGTCAGATGGAGCTACAAGAGTCTTTAGAACTCTGTCTTTGGAACCGAAAAAGAATTTGACACAACATACCCGAAATGCAGGAACATTTGCTAAGTGATATGAGGCACAGAGAAACACAGACAAGTAGCAAGGGTTATATTTTTTATTCTACATAAGTTTCTAAGACATGGCTACTCCGACACGGAGGCTGGGTCTGTACTTCCCTTCCCTTGAGTTCGGGAAGCCCTGGGACTTGACTGTCTTGTTTGACAGACTGGATCCCTGAGCTGACAGTCCTGGAGACTCATTCCTGGACCATTCCCTAATGTGAGGGTGGGTCTCCTATAGGTGCTCATTTGCTCATTTGTCGACCTGTAGAATCCCAAGCTCAGATTCTCCCATTTCTTCAGACCTTGGCCCTTTAAAAAAACCAAACCAAACCAACATGTCCGCAGTTAGAGTATATTGACAGAGCCCATCTGTTTTGCTGTTTAGTTCTGTTTGCTCAGAGTCCCCTATGCTTACATGCTGTTACCTGTCTCTTCTTCTCCAGTCTTGACCATTCAGTTTCACCAGTGAGTTGTAGGAATGCGTTTTTTTGGTTTAGAGGGTTTCATTTGCTATGATCCCTGAATCTCTTCTGCAAGATGTAGATGCTGTAGTTGTCTACTCTGTCCTGTCCCAGGCTTGAAGATTTACTAGAACTCTTTTTTCTTTTTAATATCTGAGTATGATTGTGAGTGTGTGTGTTTTGTGTGTGAATGTATATATGTGTGTGTGTGTGAATGTGTGCTTGTTTCTGTATTTGTGTGTCCATGTGTGTATTTGTGCTGGTGAGTCTGTGTGTGTGTTTATATGTTTCTCTGTGTATGTTTATGTGTGTGTGTATATATGTGTCCATGTGTGTGAGTACCTCAGTGTGTTTATGTGTGTGACTGTGTGTATTTCTGTGTATTTGAGTGTGTGTGTGTGTATGTATGAGTGTGTGTGTATGTGTGTGTTAATGAGTGTCTGTGTGTGTTAGTGTTGGTGTTTGTGTGTGTGTCTGTGTATTTCTGTGTGTGTGTGTGTGTGTGTGTGTGTGTGTGTGTGTGTGTGTATGTGTGTATAGAGTGCCTCCTTGGGTGTTTTCCCTTGTCTTTCACTTTATTTGAGAAAGTTTTTTTTTTTTTTTCTGCTCCATATGCCAGGCTAGCTGCCCTCTCAGCTTCCTGAAAATTCTTTGGAGAGCACTTATCTGAATCTTTCATCAGCTTAGGAATTCAAGTTAGAAAACCTTGTTAGTTCTCTATTTCTGCCCTCATTCCTCTTAATACTTCACTGGGTTTATTTAGCTATATATCTGCTTCACTTCTTATATTCAGAGTATTATGATGGACAGATTAGATGTTATATTATATCCCATCAAGAGTTAGGTCTGCTTATATATATATATTTTTTTTTTTTTCTTTTGAGACAATATCACATGTAGCTGGCTCAGAATCGCTGTGTACCTACAGGTGACTTTGACCTTCTCATCGTCTTGTGGTACCACACCTGGTTTTCACCTTGTTAGGTTGGAACCCAGAGATTCATGGATACTGGCCCAGTTTCACCCATTCAGCTACAAGGCAGCCTGTAGGAGGTTCCAGGCATAGCATCACCCCTTTGAGGATTCAGCATCTGTGATGCAAATGAAGAGTGTGAAATTAAATGTCTGCAGTTGCATCTTTTTGGCATCCTCCCGTGTTACTCTACTCAACACTTCCTTGACCATTCCTTGGTTCTTAAGTTGTTGCTGTGAGCTGGACATTGCATTGGCCAACTTGGTCTAAGACCTCGATTTAGGCTTCATTTTTTTTAGACAATTGTATTAGTCTTTCAGACTGTTCCTAATTTGGAGGAATGGGGAGGCAATATGTTTGGGTGTTCTCTGAGGTCTTGATGAGATAATTGTGATCATGTTCAAAGCTCACCCACAAAAAGACCGTGCAAATGAGAAACAGGTACCCCTGCCTCTAGGCAGACATAGCAGTGTGCCAGGGCATGTCTCTTTTGAGTGGAGTATGGATAGACCTCCTTCTTATCTACTTGGCGAAAGCAGGCCACAGAGCACACAACCATGTAGTCTTTTTGTCCCAATTTTCATTTTCGCTATTGTGCTAAGGTACATAAAATGTAAGTTACTATGATATTCGATATTGATTGTCAACTTGGCAGGATCTAGAGTCAGAGACAGACCTTGGCACATCTTTGAGTGAGTTCTAGATTGGGTTGATTGAGGTGGGAATCAAGGTGGACAGCACTAGTCCATGGCCTGGGGTCCCAGACACGATGGAAAATGACCTGAAGCTGAGCAGCAGTGTTCACCTCTCTGTCTCCTGACTGTGATCCCATGTGACCAGCTGCCTCTCACTCCATCCACTCTACTTTCATCACCTCAAGGGACTGTACTCTTAAATCATGAGTTAAAAAATCAACGGTTTCTCCCTCCCTCCTTCCCTCCCTCCTTCCATCCCTCCCTCCCTCCCTCATTCCCTTCCTTCCCTCCCTTCTTCTTTCCTTCTGTTGCTTCTGTCAGTATTGCCACAGCAATCAGAAAACAACAGTTCCCATCTTCCTCATTCTTAACTGCACAGTTCAGTGGTATCAGTGTGCTCTTGAAACTTCCCGGCCATTCCCGATATCCACAGTCACAGCTGTTTCCATTTAATAAAAGTACAACTCTAATGTTAAGCAATAATTCTCAGTTTCCCTGTCCACCAACCCTTGGCAACAACCATTTTATTTTTTTTCTCTAGAGATCCACTGAATTTTAATTCAACTTGATTATTTATGTTGTGTGTGTGTGTGCTCTCGCGCTCTCAGAGGTCAAAGGAGGTCATCAAGTCTCTTCCTCCGTTTCTCTGAACCTTATCTTTTGAGGCAGGGTCTTTCTGAGCCTGGAGATATCCATCTCCCTTAGGCTGACTGGCAGCCTCTCTACCCCCAGTGTTGGGGATACAGGTTTGTATGGCTGCCATGTGGAACTTTTACATGCGTGCTGGGAATTTGAACTCAGGTCCTCTTGCCATCTTCCTAGATCTAGAGTTTTGTTTATAGTGACAAAATATAACATATATGTATATATTACTTATGTATGCATAGCACTAGGTCTTCATACTAGCAATTTTATCTATCTATCTATCTATCATCTATTTATCTAACCATCCATCTATCTTCTATCAACTCTTATATGTGTTTCACGTGATGATGTTGATTATATAACAGAATTGCATCTCTTATTTACATGGTCTAGGTTACGTCATTTAATCCACTCCGTGGCCCCACAGGGTGAGTTTCCCACCTTTTGCTTCATCAAGAGTTATCTGAGTCTTAGTCATACGCTCCTAAGTGGTGGAGCAGGATGCTCCTAACTTACACACAGCCTCTTCCATGCGGTCATGCCTCCTCATTGGCTTGGCACAGTGATAAAACTTAGTATGAGGCTTGCTTTTTATTTTATGTGTGGCATCTCAAAAACCGAAACACTCCTCAGCCACTAAAATGGAATAAAACGCAACAGGTATTATTGTGAGCACAATGGGGCAGGCAGGCAGAGTTCATCTTCTCTTGGCTGGCTTTAGCTGTTAGAACACTTAATTTAAGTCACAGGTGAGAGGAAGCAGCTCATTCAACCAACTCTATAGAAATGAGCTAAGATCAATGGGACTCGGGCTGCCGAAGAGAGGGGAGGCGAGGGCACCATTAAACCTGCAGCTTAAGCAGGCAGCCACAGTCATTTATAGTGGTTTCTGTATGTTGCTGCCTAAGTGTATCATGTGTGATCTTCTCCTAGTGGGACTTCTGTGGATAGCTTGATTGCTTAACACAAATGGGTTTTAGATAAATCTCACATATCTGTTCCATATCATCCTTTGTTGCTGGATTTCAAAATGCCTGCAAAACACTAAGATGGTGAGACGCTACTTAGCGATAAGCTCCAGAGGGTAAGTGTGGCCTGACGGGGATGAGACCTCAGTGGCTACTCAGCACCACCACTCTGGATCTTAGGGACCACCCCCCACAGCTAGATATTTTCCTTGATAAATTCCTTGCCATATTTTTTTAAAGCATGATGATCATGCAATCCTAATGGCATTTTTATTGTTCGGAGCAAACATTGCACCTTTTATTTTGTTAGTATTAGACTTAGGAAGACTTTGGATTATTATTTCCTCAGTCCAGGCCTTGAGTGCTTCTCTACAGACAGAAGGCTGTGGATGCCAGCCCTCATTACTGAGCAAAGTGTCAGCCATGTGACTAACAGAAGAAAGAGCATCCAGAGTTGCTGGGATTAGTGCTGTACTATATGAAAGACATTGTCCCCTTCTTGTAGCAACTGTAGAGAGTGGGACAAACACACCTACTGAAGCCTGGCATCAGCTGTATCTCAAGAGACACAATGTGATTTATGGCAACACTGAATCCAGATTACCGACAGCAAGAAGGGCCATATGGTACTTGGTATTTTTTTTTTGGCAACAAATGTGATTTATTTAATGAACTATGGCTTTAAACTCAGTGTCAAAGAATTATTTAAAGATGTGAAGGATCTTTAGATTTAGCCCAAGATGGTTTGGACCAATTATTTTTGGTGAAAGAATTTGACCCCAGAGTTAGCAGGAACTATATTACAATCTCAGTTCTGGGGGCCATGGAGACAGACAGATCCATCAGTTTCTTCTGTTTAGAAAGCTCTAGGCCAATGGGAAGCTCTGTATCAAAAAACAAAAAAAAAGCTGAATGTTTCTTGATGAAGGATCACATAGGCTGACTTGCCACAGGCATGTGCACACAGAGACCACACACACACACACACACAATGGCTGGGGGAGGGGACAGGATATATCTATATCTACATCTACGTCTACATCTACATCTATATCTATATCTCCCAGAACATTGGACCCAAACCACCCACAGTGTCTTCCCCGAGACCACACCCAGTTAGTGCCTCCACTCAGGGTTGCTGGGAGGGGACCATGGCAGCAGACATTCACTTCCCAGTGATAGCTGCCTTCTCTTCCACAGCACGGTCTCTATCCTCCTCCTCACAACTGCTTTTCTTTTCACAGCCCTCCAACCTGGGGCAGCCCACAGACTGCCCGAGGCTTCCCACCTCTGGCTGCCATTTCTCAGCTGCCCCGCAGGCTACCTTCTTGCTTTATTTATACTTTTGATGGTAAAGGTCCTTAGGGCAGACGATGTTATTTATTGTGTAAGCCTCTGAATACTGTTGACACGCACATAAATATGAAAATAACAATGATCTATTTTGATTGAAGGGGATTCCTTTGTAGTCTTTGTTCCTGTTGCTTTTCTCTTGGCTGCTGGGGATGGAAGCTGCTGCCTCCTGCTCTTGCAGATCCACCACTGAGCTCCACCCCAGCTCCTGCGGTTGTTCTTTACAAAGAGCAGGTCATTTGTTCGATTGTGACTGCGAGAGAAGCTGTAAGTGGGCCCCTCACTCTTTAAAAAAGAAAAACAGAACCTGCTCATTCTTTCTATCGAGGGCAAGGATGCGTGTTTTCATTCAGCTTTTATTGGAGTCAGGCATTATGGGGAACATTTGTTGCGTTAAGAGTGTTCCCTTATTTAGTTGAATGGTTTGCTGGTCCTGGCTCTGAATTTAAGAAAATATACTGTTTGGGGGTGGCAAGCATAGCATGAAGGCGCTTTATCCCTGAAAGCATTTCTACAAAGAGCTAGAGTTTGATTTATGGTGTGAATATTGGTAAGAGGACGATAAATATGCAGTCCAGATTCAATTTTGATCCCAGTCACCCAAACTGCACAATTTCTTTTCTTCCAGGGTCACTCAGTAAGTGATATTTGTATGTGGCTATAGCTGGCACGAAGGCTTGCTTCAAAGAGTAGTTCAGGCATGCCCAGCGCGGCTAATGAAGCAGAAGCTAGGCTGCTGAGAGGCTTGCCCTACAAGGCTGTGCAGGCTCCCAGGGAAGTACTCTGTCTGGGCCTCTCTGAAGACCTGTTTGGGGATGACCACTGAAGTCTACTGGGAAGAGCCAAGCGTGGCAAGACTGATTCAGGAGCAGGTGGGAATGCTCTGAGTATTATGGGCTGTTTGTGACTTGCATTTCCCTCCCATGTGCAGTCTTTCTGAACTCCTGGCTAGAAGCAAAAGTCAGATCTGTTTAGCAATACTAGTCGAAAATATAGAAACTCTGCAGACCGTGAGAACTAACAAGAGACCAGAAGAGCTAACAACTGTCCATTTCACTTCCCTGCTCACTGTAGATCATGCGGAGAGGGGCTCCAGGAGGCTGGTCACAGCTGCCTTTCCCACAAGGAAGGGCTCCAGGAGAGGAACAGTTCATCTCTTGCTGTCTAGAGCACCATCAGACTCACCATAGCACCCCTCTCCAGGAGGAGCCTTGCTCCTGGGAGAATGACGTAAAGCTGTAGCTGCTTTGGGGTACGTGGCAGAGCTGGTACTGCCTAGTTGTGGTAGCTGAAGGACTGATCTGCCCCGGGAAGTCACCTGACCACCAACTGTCCCTTCCAGTCAGAGAGAAGGAGGCATCGGGCCAGCAGGCGTCTGTGTCCGTATTGCATGCTTGTGTCTGTGTATCCTGTAGTTGCATTTGGTGTCCGCTAGTCTGTCAAGTGGTCTTAAGTTTATTGCAGCCTCTGAGGTTACAAGAACACGGCTTTCTGCCAGTAAGTGAATCACGGCAGTGCCAAGGGCTTCCATGACTGATGCTGTCTAGGCATCTGCCCTTCGATTCTCCTCGTGTTCAGATGTGTCTTCTGATGATCTGCGTTGTGTCCCTCCATTACTTGTTCTTCCATATGCTTCCTAGTGTCGTCGTGAGCCTCTGTAAGTCCTGCTCTTGTCTTGTTTACTCTTTCCTCAGCTTGTTGTTCTTGACGGAATGCGTGCCTCAGTGCCCCTTTACTCTTGGTAGTCGCACGTAGTTTCAGTACCTGCAGTGAGAACCAGTTGCAGTTACAGATTAGTCCTTCGACACACGCTAACAAGACTGGACACAGACACAGACAGGAACATATTCAAATTACGTCTCATTTCCATCAGAAACTTGAAAACCTCAGAGGGATCAAAAGTTCTATGTGACTTTTTTTTTTTTTCTGAGAGAAGATAATTGCTCTGGCATTAAAGACAAAGCCTCAGAGATTCGTAGACAGTTGCAGACCAGGAGTGTGTGTGTGAGTGGTGACATTTACGAATCCTGCTAGGTCAGTGAGGTCAGGGTTAGCTTGAAAAAGCAATGAGCATCTTCTATTTGCCCAGACCCTCCTTTCCTCTGTAATGATGCTGGGTCTCTTTTTTCCATCTGGTAAAGTCCTTCTCGTTCTTTACTGCTGATAGTTCCTTGGCAGTGCCACCCCATGTTCCAAGACAGGTTAGATATCTCCTACCCCTTACTGGCGCTTCTATGGTACCCTGGAGGACCCGGATGTATTAGAGTGTCTACCAAGAAACAGAATAGGGTTGCAGATTATTATGTAAAGAACCAGATTGTAAACATTTCAGATTTCGCTGCCCATATGGACTTTGCTACAACTATTCCACTTGGCTGTTGTGAGGTGAAACAGTCATAGGCAATATGTAAATGAACAAGCCTGGCTGTGCTCCAATAACATTTCATTATGGACTCTAAAATTTAGGTTGCACATACACTGTATGTAAGAGTGAAATATTCTTTCTCATTTTATTTTTTTTTCTCTTAAACATTGAGAACTATAAAAGTCAGTCATAAAAATACACGTGGAATTGACATTTGGGCTTCACCCGCTCGCCTTTGGCATAGGACATTGATGTGGACTCACACCTTCGTCTTCTATTTGACCATGGGCAGGTAGAGTTCAGTGAGTGTGACCCTGCCTTGTGGGGCATTGGGCTATACACAGACAGTCCAGTCTCCAGTCGAGCTGAGATCTGAACTCCGGAATGGTGATAATTCACCTACATGACATGGAAGGCATTCCCTCATGCTCCTGGAATTCTGGCTCCTGCCTAAGTTAGAGCCCCCCTCAGCCCCCACAAGAGAAGCATGGCTAGCAGTCACATAGGCAATGTCCCAAGCTTCTGACCTTCAGGCTATACTCCTCCCCAGTTACCTAGCAACAGAAAAGATAGCTGCTCACTTTAAAAGGGGCTGTTTGGCCCCTCCTCGCCTCGCCTCGCCTCGCCTCGCCTCGCCTCGCCTCCGACTCGCCTCGCCTCGCCTCGCCTCGCCTCGCCTCGCCTCGCCTCGCCTCGCCTCGCCTCGCCTCGCCTCGCCTCGCCTCGCCTCGCCTCGCCTCGCCTCGCCTCGCCTCGCCTCGCCTCGCCTCGCCTCGCCTCGCCTCGCCTCGCCTCGCCTCGCCTCGCCTCGCCTCGCCTCCGACTCGCCTCGCCTCGCCTCGCCTCGCCTCGCCTCGCCTCGCCTCGCCTCCCCTCCCCTCCCCTCCCCTCCCCTCCCCTCCCCTCCCCTCCCCTCCCCTCCCCTCCCCTCCCCTCCCCCCCTCCCCTCCCCTTCTCTAACTTTCTCCCTCTTACTCTCTCTTTTTCTCTAACCTTTCCTCTCTCTCTTTTTCCACCTTCTCTCCTTTCCCCCTGCCTTTCTACAAAAAGCTCTAAAACCATAGACAGTCTCTGCTCATCAAAGCTGTGCTCACTCTCATATGCGTGGAAACCTCTCTCCCCTCAGCTCTCTCTCCCATAACCCTGGGGCTACAGGGTGTGGCCCGAGGGCCCCCAGGTCAGGGCTGCCCCTTGTCCACACCCTGTTGAGTGGGTTAGAGGCTTGGATGTCCACCCGGTTCTGAGTGGAAAGTGTTTGGCAGCCCTCCCACGTCCATAGGTGGAACTCTGGCAAAATGGGGGCTATCCTCCCTTCCCCCTCCTTCCCCAGGCCCCTTTTTAGTTCCCACACTGCCCTAGAGAATATAATAGTTCCTGCAGCTGGTAAGAATTTAACAAATACTTGTTAAGTGAATGCTTGTGTAGTAATATGCAATAATAATATTGCCCAATATTTTCTGAGCACTTACTATGATGTTGGCCACTTGACAAAGGCTTTATTTGTACTTTCTCATTTAATTTTGTTATCTTTGGACACTAAAAGTGACAGTTATCATTCTACTCTGCTAAACACTGCCGAGTCTCCTTTAATCTTCTCAATAACTCTACATGTAAATAGGTCCTGCTTGGGTCTTTCTCAGCTCAGGGAAAATACTTTGGGGGAGATTATTTGTCCATGATAAGGGGGCTGAAATGGTTGGTTTAATTGTTAACTTGACCCAACCTAGAAATATCAGGGAAGGGAATGAAGAGCTGTCTACATCGGGTTGTCCTATGGGCCAGTCTTTGGGAATTTGCCTTAATTGAGTTAATTGATGTAGGAAGACCCAGACCACTGGTGGGCAGCAATAGGCATGAGGTCCTCAACTGTGTAAGAGTGTGGAAAAGTTGAGTTCAGCCTGCAACCAATTTCCCTGCACCATTGGCTGTGGATGTGATGTGGCCAGCTGTCTGAAGCTCTTGGTGCTGTGACTTCTCTGGAGTGATGAACTGTAGCCCAGAATTGTGAGCCAAAATAAACCCTTTGCTCCCCCAAGTCGCTTATGGTCAGAGTATTTTATCACAGTAACAGAAATGAATTAGGACAGAATTGGACTGGTGTCAGAAGGCAGCCACTCACTGTGGTCCTCTTCTGTGGGAACCCAGGGCCTAGTTGAACACCTAGATGAAGTGGTTGACATTGCTGCTGGTGATTTTTTTTCCACACCGTTCCTGCTTCTTTGGTTGTATCTAAGGTTTATGGTGATTATTTTCTAACTACCTGTGTGATGTTTAAAATGCTGCTTCAACTCTTTAAGTCCAGGCTTCTCAGAGAGGTTGAATTACAGGCTATCACAAATCTTCTCTTGTAATCGCGTCTGTACTTTGGCCCTCTGACATTTTCTCATTATCCATTGCCATTGTGTGTCTTCGATCTTCTCTTAGTCCTTGGCTACAGATCTTTCAGGTGTCTTGGGTTTGAACTTGGTGGGAAGCAAAGGTGAACGGAACTTTAGAAAGGAATGGCTCATCTAGCATAGATAATGTTTTGAGTCCACAAAATGGCTGCTTCGAGGAAATCTACTTTTCTGATTTTATTTTTGGTGTAATGCTAGCCTTTCAGTGGTATAAAAAGAAGTAACAATGCGACAGTCGTGCCATTGTATTCTATTTCCATAGCACTGTTTAAAAGTAGCTTTGAAGGCAGTGTTTAGTCATCCTTCCAATGTTCCTTTGAGATAGATTAAGATTCGTTTGTTTTTATAAGATCATTTTACACAGTTACAAAATGAGGCTTTTTGTTTTAAGCTAAAGGCAGTGAGTGGTCCAGAGTGATTTCAGCTTCAGGGTGACTGGTCACTTCTCAGACTGATGTCCAGAGTTATTTAAATGAACACAGACACGCACACGCACAGACAAACACAGCCATCGTGCGCCAGAACTTCCAGAAATGGAAAGATTTATCTTATTTTCAATCTTGGGTTGGTGTGTGGATCTGTGCGTGTGAGTGCACACACCCTCAGAGGCCAAAAGAGCAGGTTGGTTCACCTAGAACTGGAGTTAAAGCAGTCGAATGGCGAAAGGCCCAGTGTGGATGCTAGGAATTGAACTTAGGTTCTTTACAAGAGCGGAGTGTGCTGTTAACTGCTGAGTCATCTTTCTGCCCCATTTCCAGAAATTTAAGGACACATTTCCCATAAAGCGCAAATATGGCCTTGATATTTAAAGATCCAATGTCCTTGTTTGACTGGTGTGTGCATCAGCCAGTTGAATGAGATGGAATTGGAAAATCCAGCTTGTTCTAAATAAATATTTGCTAAGAAGTAGAAGGATTGTTGATTCAGTATTTGGGAAACAAGCAGGAAGGGATAGAGTAGGAAATTCTACACCATGTGGCTGGAGAACCGGGCTCAAGTCAACTGTGAGGGCAAGACTGATGGTTTCTTTAAGATTTGGTTAATAGACAAAATGGGATGTATATTTTAAAGTGGTGTTCTATTTATCCTTAGATAACGAGGCATTCTCAGAGTGGTAGAATTCCTGTAAATTAAGTAAAAAAATTTCCAGAATCCCCTATAAACAAACATTCCAGATAATGAACAACTGTTAATTTTACATAAAGCCAGCCAAGTCTTTCCATTAGGAGCTTTTAGCAATCTTGTATGGTTATTATCACAGGCATAACCTGGCAGGCAGGACAGGTCATTGGGAACACGACAGAAGAATCAGAATGTGTTTGGCAGCCCTCCCATTTTCCTTTGGTACCCACATTGCTACATCTTTCATTATTCCACAAGAATGTGAATAACTTAGGTGAACTTCTTTTAATTAAAAATATATTTACTTATATGCATGTACGATGTGTATGTGTATATGTATATGGGGAGCCTGTTCGTGCCACAGTGAACACATGCAGGTCAGAGGAAAACATGTGCCTGTCGGTTCTCTTCTCTTACCCATGGGGTTATTGGGCTGGTGGCAAGGGCCTCTACCCAGAGAGCCACCATTCGGGACTCAGATTTAATGTGTTACCCCAAACTCTGTGTCAGAAACTTAACCCCTCATTGCCACGATGATGGGAGTGAGGGCTTGATGGAGTGCAGTAGACAGGCTCTGCCCTCACGTGTACACTAAGGCTGGTATGAAAAGGGCTTTGGGGAGTGGTTCTGATAACTTTATCCTTCTACCTTCTTCTATACAAAGATACAGTGAAGACCAACACTGGGTGCTGGCACCTTTAGATACCTCACAGCCTCTAGACCTATGGCAAAGAAGAATTTCTAGTCCTTATAGCTTACCCAGTTTCAGGAGCAGAAAAGAGTCTAAGACCCAGACTTGGGTCAGCGCCGCTTCCTATTTTCTTTCATCGCCTTTGTTTTTCTTAGTTAATTAGGGCATTAATACTAACTCCCTTCTGGTCTATGTGCCCATGGAGACTAAAGGAGGACATCATGGGCCCTGTTTTATCACTGTTTGCTTTAATCCCCCCAGGAAGGGTAACTCACCAAGAGCGAGACTAGCAGCCAGCATATCCCATGAGTGTGTGTGTTTGTGTGTGTGTGTGTGTGTGTGTGTGTGTGTGTGTATACAAACAGACCCAGACTTTTACATGCTTGAGGGGGATTTGAACTCAGGTCTTCATACTTGTGCAGTGGGTGCTCTTACCCACCGAGCCATCTTTGTAGCCCCCTTAAAAACTTCTCTACGTGGAAATCAAGCTGATAAGTTAAGTTCGTCATGATATTTGTCAGTGCTAAGCTTTGGGTATTTATGAAGAATGAAAGCATTGAAAACTTTAGGATAGCAGGATTTTTATTCAGCTTATAGGGCCATAATTTTATGAAACAAAAGATAGCAAAATACCTATAGATTGTGATGTAGATATACAACTTTACAGTAAAAATAGTTGAGCCCAATAGAGGGCTATTTGGAAATGTATGATGGTGTATATTTGAAAAAGAGACATATTTTAATGGATTGGATTCAATAAAATTGCAGAATTCAGTATTATGTGATAAATTCACAGATGAAATTGTCAACTGAACAATCTACATCAAAAGGTCAAAATCATCTAACATGATATGGAATTTAAAAAATTGTGTTCTGTAGTCCCCATGAGCTCGATTTTCCAACTCAATGTGTAATGTTCTAGTTGGCCTGAGAAGCTTGGGAACTTCAACTCTGGAACCTTCCCTGGCTTTCCCCATACCCTCTTTGGAGGATTGGTGGGTGAGAAAGGAAGTCTTGTTAACTTTCTGAGAGGAGGCCACAGACCAAGCTCCGCCCCCTCCCTCCTGCATAGCATCTGCTGACATCTGGCAGGGTAAGTGAATGTCTTTTTTAACCTGACCTGGGGCCATGGACATGAAGCTGAGGGACAAGCTGTGAGAGGAAGCTTCCACTCTCAGCTGGCACTGCTCGAGGCCACCCAGATCCAGAACACCGTGTGAAAGACACCTCTAATCTTCCAAGAGTCATCTGCCTTCAAAGAGCTGATTCTGTGCCTTAGTTTTAGTGCATGCAGCAATCAGTCTTCAGAGAGTTGGATAAGAGTCCAGCTAACTAACCCTCTCTTGGAAAACTCCATGAACCTAGAGAAAACTTAAGTGGAAAACTTCAGGAGGTTATAGTAGAGTGGCCCAGTGTGCAGTGATTTAGAGTCTTAGGTCTTTTCCATCGTGCTTTCCTATCCATGAAACTAGATATAGATGTGATCTGTAGAACGATAGATCCAAACTGACTTATTGCTGTAGTAAACCACAGAACAGCTGAAATACCATAAGACTAATACTGTCCCTCCTACTTAGATGGTCTTGAAGAACTCACGGTGTCATAGAACACATCGACACCGCAGCACGCAGATGCCCATTTGCTAACCCTTGTATTTTCTAACTATTGTGTATAGGTCATACTTTCATAGGCCTTTGACCTCGAATTCCCCATGACTAATAAATGCTTATGAAATGTAAGATAGATTGTTTATGTGAAATTCTTTTGTTTGTTTGTTCTTATACAAGGACTCACTTTGTAGTTCTGGCTAGCCTGGAACTGACTCTATAGACCAGACTGGGTTTGAACTCATAGAGTTCTGCCTCTGTCTCCTGAATACCACTGTCATGCTCAGATGGGTCCTTCAGTTTTTCTCTAGTCTATTCAATATTATCAAGTGTAACTTTTTACACACACACACACACATACCCCACAGACACTGAATTGTTTTCCCCTTTGAATCTCTCTCTCTCTCTGTCTCTGTCTCTTCTTCCCTCCCTTCTCCACCTCTATGAATGTGCATACATAAGGAGGCCAGTAGTAAATGTTTATCCACCCCATGTTTTGAGACAGGGCATTTACCTGGGACCCGGGCTTACTCAATACGGTCAGCAAATGCTATGTAACCTCCTCTCTCAGTATCCCCAGCCTGAGACTGCAGATGTGCCTATGCCTACCCCGGTTGTTTATGTGGCTACTTTGGGATTTGAACTCTGGTCCATGTACTTGTGCAGCAAGCATTTTATTGAGTGAGCATCTCTGTAGCCCCTCTTCAAACATTTCTACTGTGAACATATCAAAAAGGAAGAATATGGTATTTGGTATTTTGACATGTTTCCCCCAACTCTCTCATATGATGACCTGTCAATTTGGAAACTCTTTAAATCATCTGGATGCTAAAGACAACCCCTGGACTAACAAGCCAGTGTATTTTTGCATTGATTTTCTAATATTCTCCTGCCTCCTCTCTTCCCATCTTTCCCGTTTTCTACAGCTCCCAAATTCCCTGGCCAGGTGGCCGGCTGCCTTACTCCACCCTCTTCTCTGGATCCAGAATGCAAATAGTGATTACCTTTCTCATAAAGAGAGATTGAAATCTATTTTGGCTTTGATAAACATTCCTAGGCAATCTACACAGGGAAGATTTGCTCCTGGGCTAGGGTCTTAATAGAACTCCATCTTATCAGGCATGCGTGAAGAAATGCTGAGCAGGACTGACTTGGGCAGCCTAGTGTGGTAACACCCCTGCCTGGCTTGCTAAGCAGTGAGGCTCTTTAGCCTCGTTGTAACTCACTGGAAGTAGCAGTGCCCTGAGAACTCAAAGGGACAAAAGTCAAGCTGCCTGCTCAGTCCTTAAGAAAATGGGGATCTGAACTGCTGTGTACTCGGGAGGCTGGCTTCCCAGTACTTCTTCAGCGATATGTTTCCAGTGGTCTTCTCTCAGTTCCCAAACAGCTCCATCAGTTAGGAACTAAGTCTTTGGGAGACCACTCAAGATTCGAACCACGACATCCTCTCCAATCTGCCCCATCTTCCCTTTAATGCCCTTTTGGGTCTTTTGACATTCAGCTGTAGTCTAAGGAGTCATGACAGGAAGATGTTTTGTTCATAGAATCTTCAAAGATGGATGGCTTAGAATTACCATATTACTGAGTTTGGAGGTGGTGACATAGATTGGGTTGCATATTTATATTTCAAACACCCCCACAGAAAGAATCCAAGTGCCAAGAAATCATTTCAGCTTTATATTTCTAAAGGCTACGATAAATAACAGAATCACATAATTCGAGGGTTGATAATTATGTAGCATCGGTAATCCCCCACATCTCTCGGCTGACAGATATTACTAAAGAGAGCGATCCAACCCAAAGGACACATGGGCTAAGAAAGCATACACGGGCTAAGAAAGCATACTATTAGGATTCTGTGCGAGAGCTCGCTTTTGTAGGGAAAAAAACCTGAGGCTTTTCAATTCTAAACACTGCAAATTTCCACTAATTTAATTCTGTTCCAGCCAAATGACCAGGTAGTTTAGCATTGCCCAGTCTCGGTTTATTTCTTTTGGAGGGTTACTCTCGTCCTCTTTTGGACTTTTCTGCTTTATAGTGTGTGTGTGTGTGTGTGTGTGTGTGAGCATGCACTCTTGTGTGTGCACACTGGAAATCAGCAGAAAGCAGCCAACATCATTCTTTACTTTTATATATTTATATCTATATCTACATATATACATACATATGTACACACACACACATACACACACAGTCTTTACCTGGGACCCAGGACTTAGTGTAAACAGGGTGGCAGTTAGCACCAGAAAGGCACCTGCTTATGCTTCCCAGGTACTGGGATTACAAGGTACTGGGATTACCACCCTGCATCACAACACTCAGCATTTAACATGGCTACTGAGGTGTAGAACTCAGGTCTCCATGCGTGTAGCTGGTATTTATTTAATGAGCTATGCCCCTCCCTCATTGTTTTCCTCTTGACCCACTCTCTGTCTTGAGGCAAGATTAATGCCCCTTTTGGGTTAAGGGTAGTTACTTTATTAGCTGCCTGGCTGGCTTTAGTATTGGGATGTTGGTTTCCATGAGAATCGTCAGAGTTTCTGGGGGAAGTGTGTGCTTGTGCGAAGTGTGACTGATGAAGTCCTGGGCTCTGCAGGGCACGCCTGGTTTGGCACAGTCACTGGAACTCAGAGGCTGGCTCGATGATGAGTCTGGCTTGCTAGAGTCACTTCTTGCACTTCTTTCTCTGTTGGGGACATTTATTCAGGAATCTCTGCCATAGCAGGCTGAGTGAAAGGGGTCACCTTGGTGAGTATGAAGCAGCAGCTCACATCTATCAATCCCAGATGTGGGCACGGTTAAGCCTGCTGCTTGAGAAGGGACAGACTCATTCCCTGGGTTGAGATTTATCTGATGCCTGCTATCAATTGCACTTAAGTCTCCGTCCCCCACCTGCACTTCCTGCTGATGTCTAAGGCCTCTTTTGCACACTTCAAGTATGAAGACTGCAGTTACGGGAGGCAAAAAGGTTGAGTGGAGGTCAGGTCTATAAAAACATCAGGGGAAAGCTTGGGTAGGTTGAAGAATTAGTATAAAAACATTTTAAAACCAGTTTTTCTCTGCCTGGCTGTCTGGCAAAAACCATATTTTTTCCCCCAAAATGAACTTAAATCCAAATAAAAAAAAGCAATGCTGCCTCTTATTCTAAGTTAAAGTCACACAATACCCTACGTGTGTGTTTGATTGCGGCCATCTTACATATTGATAAGAATTATAGCATGACTCTTCTCTTTCGGAGATGTGTTTTCTGAGGAGTTGCCACTAACATGGAGAGGCTCTTCCCCCAGATATGGAACAGGGATATTCAAAGCGGAGCTCCCCCCACCCCCCCCGCCCCCTGACTGCTTAAGGATTGCCTGTCATCAGGAACAGCTTAGAAAGCTAACCTCAGACAGGAAAGTTCATGACCAACACCACTTAAGAGAGATTAAATGGTCATCCGTGTCCTTTAGCCTGGGCAAGAAACGGAATGTGAGATAGAATTTCAGGGAAAAACTGGCCAGAGTACACAATCTCACTTGAGTTTTCTTTGAAGTTGAATTCAGAGCCCATTTTGGTGGTAGGGAGACAACAGGATCCCTTAGATTATGTAAAGAATATTGAATTGTAACCTAAGAGGCCTGCATTTAAAAACAAAAAATCAAAAAACAGAAAAAAACACCAGGGAAACATTGAAAGGAACGGAAGGAGAGACAGGAACTGGAGAGCCTGCAAGGGTTGGGGTTGGTGTGTAAATGTGATGCAGGAGACAGACATTCTAGCTGATGGGCAGAAAGAGGAATACAAACTGGTGCAGTCCCTATGGAAATCAGTGTAAGTGTCTCAAAGCACAAAAGCCAGGGAGACCATATGACCCAGCTATATCACTCCTGGGCATGTGCCAGAAGGACTCCGCCCCACCCCAGAGATACTTACACATCCCTAGTTATTACTGCTCTTTTATATAAAGAATAAGGAAATCCAATCATCCTAAATGTCCATAAACAGATGATTAGATGATAAAAAAGTAGTACATAGACATGGTGAGACTTTATTCAACCATAAAGAAAAATGATATTATGAAAATCTCAGGAAAATGTATGGAACGGAAAAACAAAATTGTAAGTGGGGTAAGAAGGACAAATACGGAGTGCTTCTCCTCATATGAGGATCTCAGCTTCTAACTTTTATACACGGATATCTGTGTTTCCGGAGCGAGCATGAACAAAGTTCATGATAATAGAAGGAGACGGGGAGACTTGAAAATGTGGTCTTGAAGAAGAACGTGGGAGGGTAAGCGAACATTACCCTTAGGTGTTACGATAGGGAAAAGGGAAGACCGGGGTGGGGGTGGCATGGCACATGCGCAGAACAGAGTGCGTGCAGAACAGCACAGGGAGATGACAGGTTAGGAAGGGAGATCACCGTAAACCAAGTGTGGCCAGAGACTGTTGCTTTGTTTGCTTATTGAACAAAAAGTGAGCCAGGGTGAGGAACCCCACAATTTCACAATGACTTTGCAAAACTCTCACAAAAAACGATTGGAAGATTGTGAAATCTTGACCAGGAAAGAGGAAAATCCCGAACTAGCCCTTCTTAAGCTTTCTCCAGGGGGTTCTCTTTCCTATACTCCAAGGCAGCCCGGTGCTTCCCTCACTGGAGACGTCTGAACATATGGTATCCGGCCCCATTTTCTAACGTTCCAGGGCCCAGTCCTTTCTTTCTGCCCAGTGTTTTCCATGCTCCCCTTGGTAGTGAACAATCCCCCCCCCTCAACCCCCCAGCCTGGCACAGTAGTGATGGGGCGTCCTCTGCCCTTAAATGCTAGCAGACCATGACTTTAGTGTTAGGGCTCCTGGGATGCTTGGAATATGCTTTTGTAACAGTCAGCTACTGACGTTTCAGTGTCTTAGACACAGGAGGTTGCGGTGCTTCAAGTCCGTGCTCTGCGTCCACATTGTAGGCTGGCTAAGGGACTCTCCCCAGTATCGTCTTCATTTTCCTTAGGACGGCACACCGTTTCATATGTTTTCTGCCATATGAGTTTTCACAGATTGTGGGAACAAGCTTTCCATCATAAAATATCTGAGAGAGTCAGTGGAGAGGTGGCTCTTAGTTTTGGGGGTGGGGCGGGGGTCTGGGAATCACTAGCCCCGTTGTTTGGACCACATTATGCTGGAGAATGTAGAACAGAATAAAATCAGCCATGTACCCAACAGGGCCCAGGGCTTCAACACAGGAGCACTTGCGGGACATTCTCACCAAACTGCAGCTCGGGTGGATATTTTGCCAAATACTGTGTCTCGGGGCAATCAATATCACCAACATCGCAGGTTCTGAGAGGAATTTCCTGCCCGTCTCATGGTGTAACCTTCATTTTAGATTTCTAGTGTTACAGTAGACTTCCGCATGAGTTCCATCCCCAGGACCCATGTGAAAGAGGCAGGTATGGGAGTGGGGGCACTCGTGGTGCCAGTACTGGGGAAGAAGACACAGGGAAATCCTTGGATCAGAGTAGCCTGGTAAGTTTCAGGCCAGAGAAAGACTGTCTCCAAATAGCAAGGTTGATCTCTGGCCTTACCTGTACACACAAATATACAAACACACAAATACACAAATACACACACACACACACGAAGGGAGGGAGAGACAGACAGACAAAGACACACAGAGAACGATTAAAAACAATTCTCCATGTCTTAATTGACCAAGGGTTATTTCTTAGTGCTATTATAGTAGTTATTTTGGGTTAGGAGACCCAGGCTGATGGATGCCAAATATACACTTTTAGAGTTAGTTGCCAAGGCTAATGCCTCTGTTAACTGTTGTTAAATACAAACAAGTTTTTATCTTAGTAGTGATAAAAATCACTATTCATTTATTTGCTAATTTGCAACTTGGCTTGTGTTTGTTTGGGTGACGGTTATTCTGGCCACTTGAGTACTTTCCGTGTCTGGATGGGTTGGTCTGGGGGGGGAGGGGAAGGGGGGCATTTGGTGCTCGCTGGTCTCACTCACACAGCTGGGGATCCCTGGGAAAGCTGAGTCTCTCCCAACATCTGGTGTTTCATCCTTAATGGAATCTATCCTGGCCTTGAGTGCACCTCAGCTTTGTCCCAAGTAAGAATGAGGGGTCATATGTCAAGGCTTCTTGTGAGCTAGCTCAGATAGCAGGGCAGAAACAAGTTCCAGCATTTGATGTCAGAAGACTCAGAGAATTTATAGCTATTTTTTAAAGTCCACCATAGAAGGAAAATGAGATTGCAGCATATCACTCACCTGTTCTTAAATCTGTCTGGGCATACCAATTGTGCCATTTTCTCACATCCCATAAACCCCTGCAAGTCATATGTGACCATTCTAATCTCAAGGGAGGGTGCAAAATGGACTAACCTTTGTTTAGCAAGTAGAAAGCTGAAAATATTTGGACATTAGGAATAATGATGTTAATACGTTTTTCTTTTTCTTCTTTGTTTCTTTCTTTGTTTCTTTCTTTGTTTCTTTCTTTGTTTCTTTCTTTGTTTCTTTCTTTGTTTCTTTGTTTCTTTGTTTCTTTCTTTGTTTCTTTGTTTCTTTGTTTCTTTGTTTCTTTCTTTCTTTCTTTCTTTCTTTCTTTCTTTCTTTCTTTCTTCCTTCCTTCCTTCCTTCCTTCCTTCCTTCCTTCCTTCCTTTCTTTCTTTCTTTCTTTCTTTCTTTCTTTCTTTCTTTCTTTCTTTCTTTCTTTCTTTTTCTTTTTGAGACAGGGTTTCTCTGTATAGCCCTGGCTGTCCTGGAACTCACTTTGTAGACCAGGCTGGCCTCAAACTCAGAAATCCGCCTGCCCCTGCTTCCCAAGTGCTGGGATTAAAGGCGTGCACCACCAGCGCCCAGCCCGTTTTTCATTTTTTTAATAAAGCCTTTCATCGTTAGTAATTGATGACTTTTCTGAATGTATTTTAGCAGTGATTTGTTCAAGTAGCAGAATTAACCAATCATGTTGAAGACGTTATGTCATTCTTGAGTGTGCTTCCGGCTTCTGTGGTGCTTCTTTGTATAGGACCAAGAATTCTCTAATGCTTAATCATCCTATAGACCTTCTTAGATTTAGAAAAACTTGCATAGCCATTTTACCTATTACTTGTCACTGTGGTATCCCATCACTTTGGGTATCATTTTAAACATTTTCTCATGTTTATTGCATACACATGACACGAGCCATCAACATCTTATTTCCTGAGTTGAAAAGGGAGACTGCAATTAATAGGTACACAAAAAAACAATGAAACAGAAGTCAATCTTGGTTGTCACAAATTTAAAGTTAGTAGAACAGTAGTCTTTCTGATGTGGACTTTGAGGAGACATCATCTTGGGTAGATATTTTCAGCTTGGTCTATGTGGGTGGGATGGAAGGCTGATGAAAAATGGAGGTAGGTCAATGTGGGCCATATTTAAGAGATCAACAAGCCAAGAAGTCAAGATAGTTAAATACAACTAGATGTGTGTGTGTGTGTATATATATATATATATATATATATATATATATATACTTTAAGAAAATTCACAAGTACAACTTTAGCTGGAGTGAGAGAGTCTTAACAAGCTGTTGAGAAGGCAGCTGGCAGGGTGATGCGGGGAATCTGCAAGGCTAATGCGGGATAGGAATAGTGTTGTAGTAGAGAGTAAGGTCTCGTGAGCCCGGGTGCTCAGGTCCTGGCTCCGCTGTTTCCTGGCCCTGAATCTTGACACCAAGAGCTTGTCACGGATGGCTCCATTCCACAGCATCCTCGAGGTGTCAGTGGTATATGACATGACATGGCCCTTGGAATGAGTCTAGGAACAGTCTTAACCACTCACTGGGCCGGGAATAGAAACACTTGTGAGATCCTCACTCTCTTCCCTGTCAGATGAAGGGTGAGTTGTTGGGGGGAGACTTAGGAGAGGTCTAAGGAGATTGAAAGAGCTTCGGCCCTCGGATGCACTATGAGGCGCAGCCCCACCACCCTCCTGCTCCTGCATCAAGCTGACCCACAAGCAGCAAAGCTTTTGTCCAGCGGCTGAGATGCGGGGGTTTCTCTGTCACAGCTTCATGTGTTATTTTAGTACATGTGTGATTTTAGGTGAGTCCTTCCTAATCAGTTTCCTTTCTTGTTTACAAGCCAGAAGAGCTAACACCACTTCCTGTAGATGCTTCTGATGATTAATCAAAATGAAGACTTCAGAACGTGCTTAGAGGGAAGAGACTAGTCCATAAAAGACCAATCTTTATTATAATTATTATTTCTAATTGGGTTATACATCGGAAGGTTTGTGTTTGATCATTTCTTTCTCCCTTCCTCCCTTCTCCCCTCTCTCTTTGTCTTTGCTTCTCACTGTTTAATTTCAGATAGGGTATCATGTATCTGAATCTAGTTTCAAACTCAGTATGCTCTTGGGGATAACCTTGAGTATTGGATCCTTCAGCCTCCACTTTCTGAGTGCTGGGATTACCAGTGTGTGCTACCAGATGTGGTTTTTATGTGTGGTTGAGGGTTGGGCCCAGGGCTTCATATATGCTAGGCAAGTACTTAGCAGTTGATCTGCATCTCCAGACTTGAGCATTTCCTTTCCGAAGTTGGAGTTAACAGCCTTTAAAAGATATTTGTCTCGATGCGCAATGACGTCAGTTATGATAAATATCTTGGAAAGGCTATTTTGCAATTAACAGATTATTGTAGGATAGGCTGGACATCTTTGTCTAAGGGGGGAAATGTGGAATAATGAACGTCCCTTTGAACAGTCTCTGTAAGCCCTGTGAAATTGGAGGTCCTTAGCCTCCTGACAGTAGGTGTTTGGTGAGACCTGAGCTGATTATCCAGGTGTGTTCATTCTAGGCTCTGTCAAGATGCTTAGAGCTGCCAGTTTCCTTCACCGTCAAAGGCCCTGCATAAAGCCAGGATGCTCTTATCTCCATTTTACAGCCAAGGAAACTGAGTCTGACAAGGTCTCTCAAGTTAGCAAATGGGGGACCCAAGATTTGCATAGGACAGTCAGGCTCCCAGATGGGCACTTTGAATCAGTGTGCCACCCGATCTAGTTTACTCAGATCCAGTACATGCTCCACAGATATCTTCAGCCATTGAGAAATGTTGCTTGGTGTCTTAGTTTTGTTTCATGTTGCAATAATAAAATTCTCTGTCAAAAAACAATTTAAGGAAGAAAGCATTTCTTTGACTCCTATTTCCAAGATACAGCCCATCAAAGTAGTGTAGTCAAGGTAGCAGGAACTTGAAGAAGCTATGCACATTGCATCCACAGGAAGAGCAAAGAGCAATGAATTTATATATGCATGCCAGGGTTCGTTGTAACTTCCCTTTTTCATTCAGCCCAGGGCCCAGCCCTTGAAGTGCTCCCATTAACATTCAGGGTAGGTCTTCCCACTTGGATGAATCCAATTATGAAAATCTCTCACAGGCATACACGTAGGCTGCCCTGCTCCAGACAATTCCTCTTGGAGACTCTTCCTTGGAGGGTTTAGATTCTGCTGAGTTGACCATTAGTGCTAGCCATCACACTTGGTATATTGCCAGACACCTACATCACTTGTGCATAATCAGAGCCTTCGGTACAGTAGTTAGAGCCTTGATCCCTTCAGATATTCAAATCTGATGAGAGGAGGGGACAGTGAGCCACTTTGGAGCTGTGAGATGCTGAAATGGAACACACAGTTCATGCCCTTTGAGAGATTGGCAGAGCCTCCGCAGGTGTGGCCTGCACTTGATGACCTGAAGGTATCTGGCCTTTGCTGGGGCTGTAGGCAAGCCTGACAAGATCTGAAAGGACAAATAAGCCTCACTGTCCATCTTCAGACCCCCAGAAGCTTCAGATACAAAGGTGTTCCACCCTCCAAAGACACACCAGCCAGCATCTTGAAGTCTCCAGCGTCTGCCTCTAGCCTTAGAGGAAAGAAAGCGACCCTGTAAAGTAGAAGTGAAATTTACACTAAATACTCCCCAAATCGCCTTTGAGGCTTGTCTGCTTTTCCAGCCACTTTGCGATGTGCATCGCTGCTTATTTTATGTTACAGGTTACTCACAATGGATGCTTTTATTTTATAAGAGGTCACAAGGTGAGTGACAGGCTTGCCTTCGTGGTCTCTCTCCAAAAGTGCTTGTGCTCATATATCTCTCTATAGATCTAGACAGGGAGAGGATATAGTCCACGTTGACCCATGATTGTTTTCTTCCCCAAATTTCTGTGTCTGAGCAATAAGCTCCGATCTTAAATTTTATTTGGCAAGTTACAGAGTGTGCTAGTTTATCAGAGAGGTAACAAATGGATTTTTTTTCCTTCTGAATTTCAATGAAAGAGGAGTATTCATCTTCAGTATTGATCTACTGTGCCTAGGGGTGCTTGGGTGATTAGCACTCTCCTGTATTTATAGAGAATCTGCACTTCATAAATGTCGAAAGGCACTTTGCTTTACATAAGTGGCCGTGTTCCGACATCTCACAAAGTTAGCAATTATCATGAGAACCACGTTGGGGAAGGTGGGAAGTAAATAATCGCAGAGGGGATTCAGCGTGGTTCTTGCTAGAATGAGGCCACAAGGAGATGTTCTTCCTGCTCTGTTTTACTTGGGCTGCATGTCCTTGACCCACGGTGTCATGGGGGACTTTCTGAGCTCCATTTTGGTGTTCTGCATCAAAGGTCTTCTTCTCATGAGGTTGAATGCCAAGTGGTCCAAGAAACAACTACCACCGACATACCAAACAAGCAAACAAACAAGCAAACAAACAAAATCTTCTTTCCACTTGGGATGCTCATGCTGAGACAGGAGAAAACTTCATCTTGAGTCTAGGAATCAGAAAGGGTAGTCTTTGGGGGGTTCTGTGGAATTATTATATTAAGGTTTATAAAGAACCTTTTATGTACTTTTGTGACAATATAAGTGAATATTTCAGACAATTTTTGAAATTGGAGATAGAAGGTTCCTAAACAATGTTTGTGAGCTGCCCTGACCATTTAACCTTCACCAAACTGACCAGCTCTTTCATGTCCTTCAGACAAGATCAGTGCTTGTAGAGGTTTTTCTTGGTCTTCAATAAAGCCTCTGAAAAGTTGTCATAGCAACAGTGGCAACAGATAATAAAACAGGCTGAGAAGGTGGCCTCACTGGCCTTCAGGCTTTGTTAGCTGATGCTGTCCTGGGCTGTAATGGCTTGTTCACAGATAACATTTCATTTTAAAAATGCTCGATTTTGGAGACCCCTAGAAGAGGCATATCTTGTCCTCAAAATGACCACTTAGGCCTCCCCTCTTTGTACCCTCCATCTGTACGGTTAGCCTGTGCTCGATCCGTGGGCACAGAGATTGCCATTCTCAGCTGAGTTATTCCTGATCGTGAGCTTGCTGGATGATGTTAAGCTGGGGCTTGTCATCTTTCCTCAATTGCTTTCTGTGGATCACTGCGTTTTCCAGCACTGTGTGGGAGTCCTGTGAAGCTCTCTTTGTTCAGCCTGCCAGTGGAGTCTGAGATGTCCTGGGTGTTTTTCCAGCAGGCTGCTATCACCTACACATGGTTGTTATGCATGTTATGGCTCTTGCATTTAATGATTGTGTTAAATGATGTTGCTTTCATGGTTCGGAGGGATGGTGTGCAAAGGCTCCGTGTATTTTAGGATGCTGGGACTGAGTGATGTGTTCCATCTGTCTCTCTGGCACAAGGTTTTACTTCAAGTTTTCTGTGTTAAGGGTCTGAGGTTGTCACATTTATGTCATTTCTTCTCAGTGTCAAAACTTGTCATGTCTTCTCGATAGATTAAGGGAAAAAAATCTACTTTCAGTTTTTGTCCTTGTTTGATGCTTGTGGCCTGATTTCTGGCATTTAAAAAAGACTTCAGGATTTCTTTGAAAGTTGCAGTTTTGGTCCTTTATCTGCCCCGGTGTTTACTTGCCTCTATCTCTTCCATGTGTGTTTTCTTCCTCTTCCTCTTCCTCTTCCTCCTCCTCCTTCTCCTCTTCCTCTTCCTCTCCTCCTCCTCCTCCTCCTCCTCCTCCATCTTCTCTTTTCCTGATGCTGAGGACTGAACCCAGGGTCTGTGCATGCTAAGCACACACTCTACCTCTGAGCTGCCCTATCCAGTCTGCTTCTTAAGCAAGACATTCCGTGGCTCTTCTACTGACCCTACAGGAACACAATAGGCACTTCATAAAATTTTGATCACATTAAGTTTCAGGTTGGATGCAGAGAAGGCGCCATTTGAATGAATGCTGTTTTACTGGGCCATATGTATGCTGAGGTGTTTCAGAGGGTTATAGCCTTATGTCAGGCAGCAGATTAGAGCTGAACTCACCCTGCTGATAACCCACCATTCCCTGTGTAAATCAAGAGCAGATGTGCAGGCTGCAGGCAGAGAGTGCAGACTGACATAGTTCTACAAGCTGACTTGATAAGTAAGAATATTCATAGGCTGATGAAAATGTTTAAAAAGGAATATTTGTACACTGGAAAAACCGTACATTGGAAAAGTGCCTACAACTGCTCCGGAAACCCATAGTCATTCTACTCTTGAGGAAGCCAAATCTATTTTGGGGTATTTTGAAAATCAGATTTATTGCCGTGATTATTTGAAATACTCTTCTAGAGAGAGAACAAAGAATGTATTTTGTCTTTCATCTCAATAACTCGGGTGATATGTGGCCCTTGATTTTGATCAGTTGAGGTAGTGCCCTGTGATAATAAATGAGGAGACAGAGACGATAAACTGCCCGGTCCTCCCACTCACCTCCAGCCTTTAAACACAGATTGACTCTGGACATGAAAGGACTGTTAAGCAGTTAACCTGCACAAACAGCCGCTAGGCAGCTGAGGATGAACTGTCCTTTGATGGCAGCATCTCAGTGGCTCCTTGATTATATCCCCAAGGATTCGCATATCTTAGCCACCAGAACAGCCATGTGGCAATTCTCCACTTTGTGGAGAAGAAGAGGATCACAAACCAGTAGATTAAATGACTTGAGAGGGAGAGGGGGAGGGTGGTGGGGTGGGGTCGGTGGGTCTCAGAACAAGCCAAATGTGGGGAGGAATCCTGAGCAAGAAAGGGAGTAAATCACAAGGTGCCCTGATGTTTCCAGGTCCTGCTCTCTTCTCCCAACTTGTAAGAATTGAATGCTGCTCCCAGAACTGAATCATCGTAATGGAAAGGATTCTGAGATAAAGGGTTCACTTTCCACTTCCCTAATGGGGAAATCATCACTAGAAAGACTACTGGTGTTTGTTTGTGGTACTAACTTGTATCTCTGAGTGGTAAAGTTTAAAGGTATAAAAATCTATTATGTCTATGTTTATAGGGGTCTATAATGGTTTTATTTTCTACTTAAAAATTATCGATCTAGGTGTCATAGCTATCCATATCTCAGCATTTAGGAAGGCAAGGCAGGAAGAATAGTGAGGTCAAGACCAGCCTAAGTTACATAGTGAGTTGAAAGCCAGCCTGGGCTACAGAGTGAGACCCTGTCTTACCACCACCACCACCACCACCCACCCACTTGACCCAAACCCTAAAATAAAAGGATACTGGGGGCAAAAGAAAATAGTTCAATGTCACTAGGATATAATCATGATATGACCAAGCACAAAATTGAGGCACAGGGCACAGGAAGTACCTGGGTAAAAGATGATGAAGACTCAGCTACCTGGTTCTTCAATTCATGACAATTAGGTTCACACCAGTAGATTTTCGTTCCATTCAGCAGGCATTCGCTGCAGTTATTTGCAAGGCACTGCAGTAGAACCTGCAGAGAATAAGAAGATACAATTTGGTCCTGGTGGTGGTTGTAGTAGTAAAGATCATGAGACCAAGTTAAGACCAGTAGACAAACTTAGTACTCACAACAGAGGCAATATTCAACTCACAGAGCTTTAGTTAAAAAGTACCCACAAGGGTCATGATCCTCATGTGTGACAATTATTTCCAGGGTACAGGACAAAATTACAGAAGCAGCTGAGGGCAGTCATTGGTGGTGCTTACTGTGAACCCAATAAAGGTTATATAAAGATGGGTGTATATTTGTGGCCCAGAATAAATGCATGGCTGTTACCCTGAACCCCCCTCTCTCATGGTGGACACTGCATGGTCCTAGAGGGGCTCATAGCTGCTTTTGCTCCAACTGACCTCTCCTGTTCATCTCCTACTGCCAGTAATTGTCAGCTTTGTGAAAACTGGTAAATCCTCTTGATTTTAAATTCTTTTATCTCTGCAATAGAAATAATATTCTTACTAGTATACTAATTTCAGGGATGTATGGATCAAGAGAGATAATACATGTAATATCCTTAGGACAACATCTGGTGAGATCATTTTTTAATCCACATTTTCCCTTTCCTCACAAAGAAGGCAGGTCCATCCATTTGCCTGTTGCTTTAGTTTTAATTTTTGTTTATGTGAATGTACGTGTATCTATGTGTGAGCAAGCCTACATGTGTGGCAGTGCCTGCAGAGGGTAGACAGGGGTGTGGGAGCTGGAGTTACAGGCCATTGTAAGCTGTCTGACCTGGGTGCTGGGAACTAAACTTGTGAACTCAGCACCAAAGAAAGGAAAGAAGAAAATTAAGAATCTGCAACGAATCAGAGCAATGTGTATTTCCTAAAATGGTGGGAACTGAGTGTTCTGGGGGAGGATATGGAAACTAACATTGATATTCAGAGGGCAACTTGAATCCTACATAGCTTGTTCTAAAATGGTCCTTCTTCACTGGTGGGTCATGACTGAAAAGTAGCCATGTTCTGCTTGTCAATGTCTGACTGATTAGCAGTGCGACTTAGATCGGCTCTGATTTCTTTCCATATTTGGATTTTCCTTTTTGCTAAAATCGAGTAACACCCTTATGACAAAGTATG